>NC_046155.1:215792604-215850104 GCF_011064425.1 Rattus rattus | reverse complement strand
ACAAACATTGCCTCTCTAGGGTCATTGTTGGGTGCTCCTGGAAACCATAGAACTTTTCCTTTTTAGAATCCGTGCTATCACAGGAAACGGCTTTGTCTGTTCTTTTCTCTGCTCTCACATGCTGCTCCCAGCTCCTCTCTCTTTGTCTTGACTTCTCTATAGTCTCTGTGATGACCCCATTCTCGTACACATCCCTCTCTGGGACATTCCCCTTTGCACTGACATTGCATCCTCTAGGCTCCTATTGACTGATCCAGCTACTCCAGAGTGCCAGCCCAGTGCCTACTTCTCCTGGCTTCCTCCCAAAAGACAACTGCTGTGAACAAGGCAGAGCTCTTTGTTTAGTAATCCTTACTGTATTCTGTGGGCTAGTTCTGGCTAACTGCTATGGGACAGAATAGGTGTTGATGGAGTTCCCTCCCTCCCTCATTCTCCCACCCTTTCATGTCTCACAATTCTTTACTCTCACCTTCTCGACCCCTGTAGAATCTTAATGGTAATGATAGTCACTAATGTGGAAGCCTGACACATTAGATGACAAGGGGAAGAACATTGCTATCTAAGCACATTCGGGAAAGGAAGCTTAGCCACTGTCTATGCTGTCTGCTGTTTAGTTCCTATCACAGGAGGAGAAATTGCATGTTAGGATAGAGGGGCCATAGGTCTATGTCTTCAACTTCTTTTGTCCTTTTCTCAACAAAAACTGCCTCCAGGACCTGTAAGACCTAGCTTTTTCAGCACTGCTGAGACTGCTTCTTCCTTAGAAAGAAGTCAGATATGCAGCAGCACTGTAATCTTGGAGCACCAATCCATTTGCTAATGGGAGACTCTTAGCCTGCAGTTGTGGCCTTTCATCTCCCTATGAGAAAAGTTCACCCAGGCCCAGGACAAGTCCTCCACATAACATTCTGGACTCGGTTGTTTCTTGGATTCATGCTTAAGTGCTTAAGGGCAAGGCACACAAAGCCTCAGCCTATGCCTTAGTCCACACTTGTTGCCATCAGGGTCTGCAGCTCCAGGTCTCTCCACTGTCTGATGTGCACTGTCAATCACGGATATCACAAACTGGCCATAAAGTAGCTGATGAAGGAACTTTGCTGGTGACTTTTTATTATTGTTGGTCAAACTCGAGGAGGCGTTTCAAAGTCTTGAATGGTATTAGGTTGCAGACTGCTGAATTCTGGGCCTCTTCTCCAGGTCATGCTCAAGAGTGGGCCATATGTCCTGGTCAGATAGACTAAATATCAATGAAAGTTCTCACTCATTTATTCACTTATAACATATATACACATACACACTCATATACACATACTCACCTACATACATACTCGTGCACTCACATACAGTAAGTGCTCTGTGTTTCTAGGTCAGTTTCAGACCCAGAGCAGTCTTGCAGTCTCCTGGGCATAAGCAACAGTCTTACCACTCTGAATTCTTCAAACCATTCCTTCAGATGTAAGACTCATCCCATTCTGTTATCTTCTTTCCCATAGTCTATTCAGGGTCTTGGGACCCCTCACTGGTAGCTCACAGTCAACGAAATTTAGCCATCAAAAGCAATTTGGGCAAAAAGCAGGAAATAATGTCAAGAGAAGTTGCCTTCAGAAAAAAATTTCTTTTTCTCTAGGTTAAAAAAATAGGCTCCCCTGCCTAGTTCAATAACAAAGTGTCCCTTCTCTCAACCAACGAGACTAAGAGAAAGATATTTGCAGGAGCTAGAAATGTTGGTGACAATATATAAATGTAAGCCCATGCCCTTCCAAAAGTCATCCCTAACTCATGAAAACCTTTTGTGGCATTATCAAACAGAAGACCGTTCACAACCTGAGACCTCCTCACATAACAACGTTGTCTCAGTAAGGTCATTCCAAGTTAGCCTGGGCTGTTCAACCTTCAGCTCTTAACACCCACTGCTAATATGCAAAAGCTTCTCTTTCCAAAACCACCAGATACTTAGCAGGGAGATAGTTGAAGTGAAAACATGTGCCTGGCAATTATCAACAATCCCATTTATGGAGCTACCCAAGACATTTAGATAAAACGAATCAAAGAAAAAAAAGAATGTGTTTTCACGGCCTCAGAGGGGTTAGAATGCTAGACCGAAAACACTCACAAGGACGAATAGTGTTTGGTCCTCTGTCTTAAGGGGTTTGCATTGAGAGGCCAGAGAAAGGTCAGGGATCCTCTTAAAACTGTGAAGAGTGGTGGCTGATTCCGAGCCAACATCTCTTGAGAGTTCCAGAAGAAGGGGCCAGAAATTAACTCATAAGTTCACGGGCGGTGGAGGGGGACGATGCTTAAGACAAAAGAATTGTCACTAAAGGACAGAAGCTGACAGAAGTTGATGGGGACAAAGATGGGAGCCACTTAGGTTTGGCAAAATCTAGAGAGTTCTAACTGCCGGAATTGGTATGCAAACCTCCGTGGTTTGCTTTGCACGAGTTTGCTGGTGGATCTCATAGGCAGTGCACCATTGAGCTCCCACAGGAACTCGTTCAGAATCACAGTTTACGATGGGAAACAGACCAGCAGGTGAACAGCCCACAGGGAGAAGGGTAAGAGAGCAGTGTGACGGGAGACTCAACTCCAACACACCCAGGTGGTAGGGATCACTGTGGACTAACTGGGGGTCAGGCTGGACCAAAGTCACAAGGAGGGTAGACACAAATTGCCCAGAATCAAAAGAGGCGTTTAATGGTAAGATGCACATTTTGATTACCCCCACACACTAAATGTCAGTTACCAACCAACCACACTTAGAACTATACTATCTTTTACAATCTGATTACTCACTAAACAGAGACAGAGTCTCCTGAGCGTCAGAACGAGACTACTGTGTCAGCGACAGTTTTAATTGTTTTAAATTAATCCTTAACAACCATGGCCCACACTTTAATGTGAAGTGAACCCTGAGGTCTTCTCTCAGTATTTGCCAGTGTGATGGTAAGTCAATAGGTCTCTGGGTACTCTGTAATATGCTCTGTGGCCAAGATGTCCGTCCCATCAGCGTACTTTCAGGAAGATCAATAACTACAATTAAAATGTAGAGCTTACAATTCTCTTATATTTTTGGTTGTGAGCCTAGCCTTTAATGGCTGAGCCATCTCTCCAGCCCGAGCTTACAATTCTCAAAGGCACGACATTGTTCTAGGCACCTTCTCTGTACATGACATCAATGAGGACAGTTGTATGAGCAGAAGTGAATGCTGCCTATGACCTAGGATCGCTGTGGTAGGGACACAAAGACACAAAGCCACAGGCTGGGGCATAGGGGTTGGTGCCTGGGTGTAGGTTGATATCATTATACAGGTGAGGGCAGACACAAGATAGAACAAGGCCTGTCATTGGACAAGAAGGAAGGGAGTTGGGAACAAAGTTTTAGAAGGAAAGAGAGAAGCAGAAAGGAGTAGAGAACCAACGTAGAGGCAGACGTAAACAATCCTCGCCATGCATCTCTACATAGGTACAGGTTGTTATGAATATTTCTTAAGGGATGGATTTCTACAGGTCAATTTATCTTATCTAGGTTGGCAGTTTATATCCTTATCAATTGTTGTGAGTTTATTGTGTGGAAGTATTGTGGATTGAGAATTTGACATATACATCTGAATGCTAAATTACAGTTTATTGAGTCATGATTTCACAGGGTAGTTGGGAGTTGATACCTTAACTACCAGGGGGCGGTTGTTGGGAGTGTGGGCAGAGTGTCTGGCAGGGAGCCGAGATAGGCCAGCCCATGCGGGACTTCTAGAGCCCTGATTTTACCAGGGAGTTGGAACCAGAGAGTTTGCAGCTAGTAGAGAGCCTCCAGGAGAGAGATCAACCAGAGATGAATTATGGTTAGTTCCATATGACCCACTGGTCCTGGAACTAACTCTAGGGACCAGTGTGGCAAGGTGCCATGCCGGAACGGCTCTTGGACGCCTGGGTCCAAGAGTACCTGGGGGCAGCATGGAGCAGCTGAGATAAAAGTACCCCCCAGTGCCATGTGCCCCTACAGGTGCCAGTGATAGTGTGGATAAAAGGTTCCACCATTTTTTTTTTAATATTTACCACAACATGTGGGGCTCTTACAGAGGAGACAGGGAACAGAGGCAGGGCACTAGTAATCCCTGGGAGTAAAAAAAGAAGTAACTCAGCAGGAATTAGACCATCTTACTCTGGTATTTCAGATAAGTTCCAGTTTACCTCACAACAAAGGGTAGGAAAGTGTTGGCCTGTGGGGTGGCCATTTTTTTTTATATGATACCCAGCCTGTGCTGCATAGTTTTTATGTTAACTTGACACAAGCTAGAGTCATCTGGGGAGAGAGAGCTTGATTGGCCTGTACACAGCCTACGGTGCATTTCCTTGACTGGTGGTTGACTTGGAAGGGTTCACCACACTGTGAGTGATAGCAGTGGTTCTAGATCCCAGAAGAAAGACAGTGGATCCAGCCATGGAGAGCAACCAGTCAAGAAGCCATGTTGCTCCATTCTGTTTGCTTCAGTTCCTGCCTTTTCTCCCTGCCCCACGGTCCTTCAGTAATGGAGTACGGCTGAGAGCTGTGAGCTGACAGATCCTTGTTTCCTGCAGTTACTTTTAGTCGTGGTCTGTCTGTATCACAGAAATAAGAAGCAAAAGACGCAGCCCTCCTCTAAGATTATGTTGAATGACTAGGGAAAGTTTATAGGATTTGTGGCTGACTAAATATATCTGTATCCTTCCATTAAATATAGCCCGATATTGGTAATGTCTAAGAGTGGCGTAGGTTTGATGGACTAGTCCAAGGATATTGGTTTAAGACGGTTCACAAATCCTTTGAAAATACAGAAATTGGTATAGAAAAGCAGAAAGTATAGAGAAGGACCTAGTTAGGTGAAGGGCTGTACTGCAGCTGATACTGAACGTTGTCTCTAATTGTACCATGTATGAGAGGCACAGAGGGAAAGGGACCTCCTTGAGTGTTCGTACTTCCAGACGACCTGATCCTTTTGGCACAAGCTGGAAGAGTGGAGATTAAGAACATTTGAACAAATTCACAAGAGATTAAGATGCAGAAATCCTGGCAAAGACCACATCTCGAGAAAAACTGAAAATCTCAGGGAGAAAAATGACAGCTCCAGAGAAAAATTAATAGAGTCCTAAAAGAATATTACAAAATCACAATGCTGGTGCGTTACAGTGAACCCTTGCCGTGTCTGCTCACTTGCTGTCTATGCTCTGCTGAGTCCCCTTAACGTGACTGGTGTGTTTGTGTGTGTGTACATGTATGTACACATCTGTGCGTGTGTGTCCTATTGACCGACGTGAATGCCACATGCCTGACTGGATGCCAGAGTCCACTCTAATTGTTTGCTTCTAAGTTCACATTCCTGAGTGTTTTCCTCTGCCAAAAGCCAGGCTGGGTTCTTGTCAGGTGTGCACGCCGACTGAATCATGCCTGGTAGGGTGAGAAACACACAAGGAAGTGAATGTCTGTTAATAAAACTTCACATCCAAGAAGGAAGGTAATAAAGAATTAGCTTTAAGGAATTAGAAATGAGAGAATGTTTCAAAGATTTCTTTTTAATTCCTGGAAGCATTAAGCCCAATCCTTTTAGTACGGTGTAAAATATTAGTCATGTTTAAGAAGTTATAAAATCAATGAGCATGATTATTTAATCAATCATTAACTTTTAAAGGCATGGGAAACATATGATCAAAAAATACAGGAAAAGATTCACCACCTCTTGGGACATAAATCAAACATCCAGTTAACATGAGCGGATCTAGCACACTATGCTTCTAGTTCAGCAAAAATGTGTCACCGTTCTTTACATGTAGAAGTGTGCGTGTGTGCATGTGAAGGTCAGAGGACAAATTTGGGAGCTGGTCTCCCACTGTTGCTCACCTTCGTCTACACTCTTTTGAGACATGGTCGCTCATTGGCCGGAACTCACCACATAAGCTACCCTTGCAGGCCAGTGAGCCACACTCCTCTGTGCAAGGAACTCAAGTGTGCCAGCACCCCCGTCTCTCTTTTATACAGGCTATGGTATTGAGCTCAGGTCCACTTGATTGCCTGAGCTATTTCTCTAGCCTTCTCCCATATTTTTGAACACTCTAAATATCCAGTCTTTCACATATGAAGAAGCATGCATATTATTTTTTTTCCAGTTGCATTTCTTGGATTAATTCATCAAAGCACATTACACAATTGAATACATTTCCTCAAAAGGTGCGACCAGACAGATCTGATTGAGGTGCAGAGTAAACTGTTTGAAAATATATCACAGTGGGGAAAAAAATAGACACCAGTGAAGTGTTGCCTTTAAAAAAAAACACCATTTCCCCTGTAATTCAAAGTTCCTTTTCTGCTTTCTGCCCTATGGTCCCATGGGCCACAGCACTGCCAGCAGGAGCCACAATCATGGGCAACACGAGCCAGACACGGGGTCAGGGCAAACTGGAGCCTGGCACTGGAGCGGCAGGCTGCCCTCTCTCTCCTCCTGAAGGAAAGACCAGGAGCGATTTGACTTGAAAACTCGTTACTGTGACAGAGAAGCAGATCTGAGCGCTTGTACTCAAATAGTAAATGCACAAAAGTTAAAACAAATGACTACCACGGCCCGCCCCTAATGCAGGGCAAGCCTGCTACCCGTGCACCTATGATCGAGACGTCCAGGACGACCCTCATCTGAGACCAAACTACGTTTGCAAGCATTGTTTTCATAGCTAGAGCAATCTTGAAAGTAC
Organism: Rattus rattus; assembly: GCF_011064425.1. Classification (NCBI taxonomy): domain Eukaryota; kingdom Metazoa; phylum Chordata; class Mammalia; order Rodentia; family Muridae; genus Rattus; species Rattus rattus. The sequence continues at coordinate 215,843,387 of NC_046155.1, read as the reverse complement.
AAGCATGTAGACTGATAGAGTAACATCCATGTACTTTCTGAAAAAGCCAAGTTGTGTGGGAGTTAGATGCATTGTGCCTACCCAGCACTGGGGGGTGGGGGCGGGGTGGGTTGAGTATGGTTTATGGGTACAGAGAATAGGACTCCAGGGTCCACTTACCCCCAACCTATTTTCAAAACCTATTATTAGTGGCAAGTGCGGGACAAGGGGTGAGCTGGAGAAACATGGGACCTCTCTTCTTCAAGGCACGCTGGCGGGGACGTCATATAATTTCCTTTCACTGACCACGGAGCTGCTAGCCATTATGGCTGGTCCTCGGTCCTGCACACTGTTGTTGTTATACATTGCTATGCACAATAGAGTCGACCACAAATATGACTGTGGAACGGTAAACAGTGAAATCCCCAGGGTTTGTGGAACAGTCGTTCAATAGGAAGGGGATTCGTGACTTTTTGTGGGAGTTTGTAATATGTGTGAGATCCTGTGGTTAAGAATGTTTGCAATGCGCCTTTTAGGAGAAAAATTCAAAATAAGGGATACCAAGTTAAAGAACTGTACATTAACACCGTATGCAAATAAGCGATTTATTTCATCCTTATCATTCTATGTACACATCTTCGTTATATGAAGGTTTTATTTCATAGTCCATGTCTTCCTTTCTGTCTTCCATATCCAGGCTAGAGACCCTGACTCCTAATCTCTTCAATTTATGCTTACTAAATATTCCCCATCTTAGTTAGGGCTTTATTGCTATGAAGAGCCACCATAACTAAGGCGACTCTTAAAAGAAACCATCTAACTGGATCTGGCTTACAGGTTCAAAGGTTTAGATTATTATCATTATGGTGAGAAGCAGGGTAGTGCTGGTAGAAGCAGGCAGGCATAGTGCTGGAAGAGCCAAGCAGTTCTACATTTTGATCTGAAGGCAGACAGGAGAAGACTGTCCTCTGCAAGCAGCCAGCTCTCTTCTGCACTGGGTGGAGAATGAGGAAAGTTCGAAGCCCAACTCCATAGTGATGTACTTCCTCTGACAAGGCCACACCTTCTCCCCCCCCCACTGGAGGCCACACCTTCTAATAGTGCCACGCCCCATGGGCCAAGCACATTCAAACCACCACAGCATCGAAGAGAAGGCCCATAGAACAGCCATGCTGAGACGCTGGCTATGATCTTCCTGTTCTATCTGCTTCCAAACATTGTCAACTTCAGTTTTAGAAGCCTGGCCCTAAACATTGACTTTAAAATACTATTAAAACAAGAACTCCTGAGTGGTTCCTCTTTGATTTTTACACAGTCTCTGTTGGTTTCTGCCTGCCTCAAGGAGGTTTGGTTTAATATAGTAGAACCTCTCATTTTTCCTTGTTAATATGCCAATACGCTGGGGAAGGATCATTCATTATACCGCATTAGCCAATAACATACTTGTTGAAGTTCTATGGTATAGAGTCTTCTCTGAAAATTAATAAAAAGCGGGTTTGTTGGGAAGGAAGACAGTGAGATCCTCTCTGGAGGGAAGGAAAGGACTGGTTTTTAAGGTGACCATACGCAAAGCATATGCCACATGTATGCAGTAGAGTGTTACATATATTACCTTGCTTAATCCTTGGTTAACTGACATGGTGTCGACAGAAGGCTCTGTTGCAATAAGAGCAGTGTACCTGACTCTTTTGCTGACAACCTGCACTAACGAGTGAAGGCAGAACTTGCATTCTGGGCATAGCTAGTCAGAGCTATCATGCGTATAATGTCTTTTGTGGAAGCGGTGGGGGAAATGGACCCAGCTTCCCTCTTCAAACTCCTTCTTAAAGAGTGGCCATCAAGTCAACTATTCTTTTATTGTTTTTCTTTTTTTAAGTTTTATTTTTATTATTTTAACTATGTATATGTTTGTGCGTCTGTGTGTGGTTCTGTGCACTTGAGTGCAGATAACAAGAAACCAGAGGTGCTGGATTCCCTTGGATCTAGAATGACTGATGGTTGTGAGTTCACTGGTACAGGTGCTAGAAACAGACTATGGTCCCTTGCAAAAGTGCTTAAATCTCTTAGCATCTGACTGAGCCATCTCTCCAGTCCAAGGCAATTGTTCTTATGCATGAATGTGAGGCAGACTCATGAGAGACATAGAGACTTCCTGAGGAGACATGAACAGATACATCTCCTCTCCTTTCATGGGGCACTGATGACAGACAGCAAAACAGCTCTGCCCAAGTCTAGCTTCCCAAGCCTATGAGTTTAGGGAATACTTATACAAGCTCAGAGTAGGGGCTACGTAACAGGAGAAAGGAAGCTTCTCACTTTACCACCACAGCGTAAGTGACAGCTCATAATGCTGTCACTGGAGAGCCCACCTCCCCAGAGATTGCCAGTGTCTTTAGAACCTCTGAGATCCATGTGAATCTTGTAACTTTCTGTCCTCCTTTAGCCTTATAACTTTTGTCATCTTCTCGGGTCCTCTGAGTCAGTCCCTTCCCTCCAAAAAGGAGTAGTTCAATTTGGGGGAAATACTTACATGATGCATGGCATAGATATTTAAACCAGTCCACGCTCACCTATCTAGAAAGGACTGTAAATAGTAAGACTGTACAAAGGGACCAGAGAAGGGAGGGTTGGCATTGAAGCGTTTAGACACACGGTATAACAATGAACCATTGTAAGCCAAGAAGGCTCTTTCCTTCTTGCACAATAAATCTGCTCCAAAATGTGGACCCACACCAGTCATCTATAACCCTTGTAGTATTACCAAACTCTCTCATTAAATTCAATTCTGAGGAGGCACAAACTAAAGATAAATGAAGATATCCCCCTGCCACAGCATTGGGGATAAAACACAGAACCTCACATGTACTAGGCAAATGCTCCAACACTAAACTACTGAAATATATGTTAACTCCCAAGCCCTCTGTTTTTTTCTGAGTATATTTTACATACATACATAGATACATACATACATACACACACATACATACTTACATACACACATACATACATACATATACGTACATACATACATATATACAAACATACATACACACATACATACATATATACATACATACACATATCTACATATACACATATATACATATATACATACACATATACATACATACATACACACATACATACACACATATATACATACACACATACATACATATATACACACACATATATACATACACACATATATGTATATATATACATATATATACATACATACACATATACATACATGCATACACACATATATGCATACATATATATGCATGTGATGAATTGTGATCATATTCATCTCCCTTTACTCTCTGTCTTAGGGTTTCTATTGCTATTATAAAATACTATGACCAAAAGCAAATTCAAGAATAAAGGTTTTATTTGTTTACTCTTGAACATTACAGTTCATCATTAAAGGAAGGAAGTCATGGTAGAATTCCAACAGGGTGGGAACCCAGAGGCAGGAGCTGATGCAGAAGCCATGGAAGAGTGCTGCTTGCTGGCTTCCTCCTGTGGCTTGCTCAGCCTGCTTTCTTTTAGCAACAAGAACCACCAGTCTGAGGGATGTAGCTGATCTGGTCCCTTTTCTAATTTTACATTTCCAGAAATCTTATGCAAATTTACATTACAATAAAGAATTTATATTTTTTCATCCACAATTGCCATTTTATCTAATGTAGTCATAGACTGTCATTTGTTTGCATGGTCTTATTACATTTTCTACACATGGCACTGGAGTCTCCTTGGGATTCATCTCGCAGTCAGAGCACAGCGGTGACATCGCACTAGTCATAGAAATTACTCAAAGGAGGAAGATGAATCTTGGCTTCAGGTCGAGAGAGTTCAGTCCACCATGGCAGCCAGGGCGTGGCAGAGCAGAGCAGTGCTGCCTTCAAGATGATGAATCTTGTCCACTCCGTTAGTTCTCCTGGGCTCACTCTCAGACTCACCCAGAGGTACATCTCAGCCTCCGAGGATTTTCCATATCCAGTAAAGCTTACGATGAATACTAACTATACCAAGTCCAACCCTGTGTGCTTAATACGTAATTATATCACTTTACACCATCCTATACCACCCTAATCCCCGCAAGGCTTTGTATATCTCATAATACAGTATACATTTAGTTCATTTCAACTGTCTACAAATCTTAAACGGTTCCAGCATCATTTCAAAGTCCAAAGTCTCTTCTGTAACTTAGAGCAAACTCTTGGGTGTGAGCTCATTACAACAAGTGTCCTATTAATTTGAGCATGTGATATCCCGATGCAAATGGCTTGGTCAGCCCCACTCCCTGACTTGGTCAGCCCCACCTCCTGACTTGGTCAGTCCCACCCTCTGGCATGGTCAGTCCTACCCGTGGCTTAGTCAGTCTTACCCGTGGCTTGGTTAGCCCCACCCCTGGCTTGGCTAGCCCCACCCCTGACTTGGTCAGCCCCACCCCCTGGCTTGGTCAGCCCCACCCACACTCTGGCTTGGTCAGCCCCACCCCCTGGTCTTGGTCAGCCCCACCCCCTGACTTGGTCAGTCCCACCCCCTGGCATGGTCAGTCCTACCCCATGGCTTAGTCAGTCTTAACCTGTGGCTTGGTCAGCCCCACCCCTGACTTGGTCAGCCCCACCCCCTCAGCCCCACCCCCTGGCTTGGTCAGCCCCACCCCCCTGACTTGGTCAGCCCCACCCCCTGACTTGGTCAGTCCCACCCCCTGGCATGGTCAGTCCTACCCCTTGGCTTAGTCAGTCTTACCCTGTGGCTTGGTGAGTCCCACCCCAGACTTTGTTGCTTTCTGCCTATGTATTTTCTTTCTTTGGCTGGTTCCACTCTTCGCCTACAGCTCTCTTCAACTGCATTTCTGGCATTTTCAAGCTCTTATGGTCTGCAACTTTGCCTTTTACCTACACATTGCCCTTTCAGGGACTCCTGGTAAGTAATGCAATCTTCCTATAGGTTAACTAGCCTTCCACTTTCAATCTACATACCTGTAAGAACTACTACCACCTAGAGTTTCCCAAGACCTGACACAAGTTCAAACAATAGCTGGCATGATCTCTGGGTACCTGGTATAAGAGCCCGGCTGGTTCTTCTCAAGAAAAAGAAACCTTACTTCTTTCTTCTTCTTCTTCTTCTTCTTCTTCTTCTTCTTCTTCTTCTTCTTCTTCTTCTTCTTCTTCTTCTTCTTCTTCTTCTTCTTCTTCTTCTTCTTCTTCTTCTTCTTCTTCTTCTTCTTCTTCTTCTTTCCTCTTCCTCTTCCTCTTCCTCTTCCTCTTCCTCTTCCTCTTCCTCTTCCTCTTCTTCTTCTTCTTCTTCTTCTTCTTCTTCTTCTTCTTCTTCTTCTTCTTCTTCTTCTTCCTCTCCTTATCCTCCTCATCCTCCTCTCTTTTTTCTTGTGTGTTTGTGTGTGTGTATGTATGTATGTATGTATGTGGTTCTGCGACTTAATCTTAGGCATCACACGTGCCAGGTGAGTACTCTCCCGCTGACTGACTATATACCTTACCTGAAGTCTTCAATGCGTGGGTCAGGCCAACTTCCTACTGTCCTGGTTGAAAGTGCTTGGCTTCTCTTCAATATCACCAGTGTCTTCACTCTACCCATTTCTTGTCCACTCTTTCAAATTGCTCATTTTTCTAGCCAGACTGATACTTTTTTTTTTTTGAAGAAAAAAGTAAGAATTTTACTTTTCTTTCTCTGCATTTCCACTACAAATCTAGCTAAAAGCAGCAAGCAGTGACCATGCCAGACCCTGAATGCTGTATACTGTCCTGTCCTTGGAGTTTCCTTTGAGGAATTAGTCTGTTACTCCAATGCTCACAAATTCTTTGCTAAATGTAGTACAAATAATCTCTAATCCAGTTCTCCTCAGAGTTCCCTAGGTCCCATCCATCTATTGTCCTCTGAGCATAACTTTTATTGTTCATTACTACATAGGCATTCTGGTCTCTGAGTCCCATTAAGTTCTCCTTACAGTATCTCAGGGGTTTTCCAGCTCATATATTCAGAGTCTTCCAAATCCCTCCCACAAATCCAGTACAAAGGCCTAAATAGCACATGGCCCTGTTCAGTCATAGTGATGGCCCTACCTTTGCTACATTTTTCAATATTGATCACCCCATGTCATTGCTGCTATTAAATTACTTGACAACTGCAACTTAAAAGGAAGGATGTTTTTGCAGATCAGCATAGCAGATATTAAAGATGGTAGTCCTTTATTATGACTTGATACTATCTGTGGAGATAAAAGTATTTCTGAGCAAATTTTCTCTGTGACATTCTCAAATAGCAGATACTGAGAAACTTTCTGTTTCTGCTGATTTAACCGCATCTAGAATCACCCAAGGGGGAAGGGGATTTCCTGGGCATTCTTGTAAATGAGAATCTACATTAAGTTAGTTAGAACGGGAAGAGTCCCAACACACATATTAAATGTAGGTGGGGCCATTCCAAGAGCCAGTGTCCTGCACTTATTAAAAGCATTTATTTCCTTCTGCTTCTCTACTGTGGACTGGATGTGACCAGCTTCCTCCTGCTCCTGTTATGCATTTGTCTGCTTGATGGGGTGCACCTCCCAAGTGTGAGGTGAAATACATCCTCCTTTAAGTTGTTTGATCCCTGCATTAGGAAAGTAATTTGCATATCTGCCTTTCTCCCTTCTTCCTTCCTCTGTGCCTGGTTCAGTAATTCAGTGCCTATCTGTGTGTGCACATGGTGTTTAGAGGCAATGGGCTTCATTTGGGCTTGAATGCAACTAATTTTTTTTATTTTACAAGTTCAATTTTTAATAGAATAAATACGTAATTTGTTGTAATTCACAAAGCAATGTTTCTTCGGAGGCCTCAAAGATTTTTGAATGTTAAAGACCATTGGCAAGAACTTGGAGAATGTTGGCTTTAGGGGCATCATAAAAGTCAGAATATTTCCATGAAATTAATCCTGTTGATCAGTATAGTGTGTATATATATATATTCATAGTTTATTCTCTCCATACTCAAATCTGGGTAATAAGCAGAAAGAAATTAAACCTGCAAGCCTACCCTCTAATACTGTGAATGTTACTTTCAGCCTGTAGTGTTTTTCTAGGCTGTCATCGGAATAAATTTAGGCTCTGGGCTCCCAAGTACAGTCACACTTGTTTTACCAGATTTATCCAATACCTATTATATAACTGTTATCTTCTTACAATAGTAAAGAAAAGACTGACAAAATGCTTTTTTCACTGCCTCGAGTGTCCGATATTAGATCGGAGAGATAATCCAGCAGACAGTAAGATCGGCTTGGGCACACAGTGATTCTGCATTTTCTGGTCCAGTTTCCTGTGGGCTGCCTGGGGGCGGTCTACATCCTCTGGGCATTCTCCCAAGGGTGGGGCAAAAGCCATAATGACATAATACCAGCATTTAACAGTGCAGCAGCTAAGCTGAGACCAACAAGAGAAAGCCTGAACAAGCAGTGCAGACCAGCATCCTCTCCTGGTGTGGTGGTTAGCAGTCCTTCCTGGAGACTCAACCTGGCTCGGATTCAGAGCTGAGGAGACCATGCCCAGAAAGCTCAGCTTCCTCCTCGGGCTTGGTAAATAAGTATGTTCCCAACCCATGAAGAAATATGGCCCCTAAAGTTCCTGTCAGTCCTCGTCTTGATGTTATTGGCCTAGCCAACGAAACACAATCCTGAACAAATTCTGCCGTTTTTCGCCCGTTCCAAATTTTGTTCTATGAAAATGGATGGCTTCCCTTCCTTATGTTTGTATAGAATATTATTGTAGCTCACAAAAACCACATTCCCTCTGGGGGATCCCTCGAAAACACTATAAAATGGACTAGGTAGGACTTGCTTTCTTCATTTTACAGATCAGAAAACAGAAAATGCAGAGAGCAGAGATTTATTACAGGTCACAAGGAATAGCAACCTTGAGACGTCTGTACATAGCCTGTCTAATGGCAGTCACAGGTCAGGTGCCCTGAGGAGGCAGATGGAGCCCTAAGGAGGCACCCAGGACAGCCCTTCACTCTACCTGAAAGGGTCCAGCCAAATGGTGCTCTCTCTGAACAAGTGTATTTCAAAACAAATTCAAGAGACAAAAAGAAATAGTGATTGGGAGAGAAAAGAAAAGAAATGAAAAGGAAAGAAAAGAAAAGAAAAGAAAAGAAGCTATGCCTGGTGATGTCTGTAACCCCAGTCTCTCAGGAGGCCGAGGGAGGAGGTCATGTATTCGAGGTTTGGCTGGACTACAAATCAATTTAAGCCTGTTTGTTTGTTATTGAGATCCTGTCTCAAAAACAAACAAAACACATAGAAAAACATCATGAAATCTGCTCTCTCTCTCTCTCTCTCTCATTTACTGGTTATACACAGACAGGCTTAGGCCATCTTCTGTCAGCCTTAAGGGCTTTAATAGAGAGTCCGAGGTGTGGGCTATCATCACTAGAAATAGTGCAAACGCCTGCTGATCCATCACAGTAATGAAAACCTGCCTGTGAGAGGAGAGTCCACATTCTGAAAGGAGACCCACTTGGTGAGTATTCACCAGATGTTCTCTACAGGTCCACCAGCATGGGTCCCACTGGTCCTGATGAATGGACAGTGTCTTTGTGCAGGCTGTGCTGATGCTTCATTGGTGATTAATTACTTTCTCAGTTGCTGCTCTAAACACAAAAGGGACAAAATTGCTTTTGTTCCATTGAAAGTGCTAAGACGACTAAAAACATCTGTAGGCTTTGCTTGGTCTGGAGTCAAACTTTCTGTTGGATATATTGTTGCTCACTTGAAACAGGTTTGAACATTGTAACGAAAAAGCGTTACAAGAAAACCACGAATGGGTCGAAGTCAATTGTGAAGTTGGCAGTGATCCTGCTGCCCTGTAGGATGTGGGCATCTAGACTGTCTGACAGAGGTAAGTAGCTATGCTTCTGTTTTGGTAGACTGAGAGTCTATAACAAAATTATAAGATTTATGAAAAGCACGTCTTATTTTTATCTTACTTTGAAATGTATGTTTCTCATCCATCCCAGGTTCTAATCTGTCTGCTGAACACAGTCATGGTTGCAGTCAATAGCCTTTGATTTTTGAGATGTATGTAGACTCCAGCTCTTGGCCACCTGAGTCGGTGCTCTCTGATTTGGGGGCCGTGGTATCTGAGCTCGCCTCTGGAGGACTTTTACCTGCATAACCATCACAGCTGCTCACCGAGGCCGAGAAGGCAGCATCAGGATTCTCATCTGCTGGTTTGTTGCTCTTTTTCCAAGTGCTAGCAAACCTTGGGTACCAGCTTTGGAAAACATATTCAAAACTACAAAACTACTTAAAAAACGTTTTAGAAGAATTTAAATGAACTAGCTCCTCTCCCGACAACCCTCTCTATCGGTCTTTTTGGATGAAGAACTGGTTGATGAGAATAGAGCAGTTATCCAGTGCACGTCAGTCGATCAAGCACATCAGTGCCCATATCTCCACATAACTAACGTTTCTTATGGACACCATTTTTTCCAAAGAAACCAGTGCCTCTGTTTCATAAAGTAATATAATCATTTAAGTGAGTCATAAAGTTCCATAGGACAGAATTCACTGACAATCTTTCCAAGAATTTATATCCTGAAGCTATGTTTATGTCTATACCAAAGCTTATTGGCTGGAGCTCAAAATTTTTAAAATCATACTGTGTTCTCCTTCATAGACAGTATGTTACAACCAAAGACCGTCTCTGAATTGCCCAACAAACACTCCGGAAAATCAGGAACACTTCTTTTGCCAGGTAAATCACAGCAGTAGAAGGTTATTACATGAGAGAGAAGGTAAAAATGTCCTCACCTCGGTTTCCCAATGGCTCTGATGATTCATCATTGTGTTACTAATAATGATCAGGAGCATGGACTCTGGAGGGTGCAGACAGAGGATATGATATTGGCCTTGACGCTTGTGGCTTATATAGAAGAAAAAAAAGTTTCCTATACCCTCTTAACATTCTGTGAGTAAAGTTTCCGTATTAAATGAACAACAACAATAATAATAACAACCAAAGATGTGACAGACTAACAGCACACAACATGTATTTAATATTAGCATTTTTATCTATGCAGGGATTTATAGAAAAGGAAAAAAAACTAAGGAAGTATAGACTGGGGCCTACATAGTATTCTACCAAGAGATAAAGTATGAAGCAAAAACTAGACAAATAAAAGGAGCTTTGGGCTTCTAAGGGCAGGGCATTTTGGAAAACTAAATATATAAGGAAAACCAAATGGTAGGTAGGCATTGTTGATTTAGATTTGTTTATATAGAATCTTACATGTGTTAAGTCCATAATATATAATATGGTAACTCCACACGTTACCATAAGGGCAGGGCTCTTCCTTAGCAGGGGAGATGGAGGGACCATCACAAAGGCATTCTGTGACCTGCTCTTGAGATCAGAGAACTCTGCTCCTGCTTTTCCTCAATTGCTTCCAATTCAAAATAATTCTTATGCCAAAGTGGTATATTTGGAGATGACACATTTTGATCCCTTTGAGGCCCTATGACTTTCAGCAAGTTCCTATACTTTTATTTATTTATTTATTTTTTATTGGATATTTTTTATTTACATTTCAAATGCTATTCCCTTTCCTGGTTTCCCGGCCATAAGCTCTCTATCTCACCCCCTTCCCCTTCTTCTATGAGGGTGTTTCCCCTGCAAAACCACCCCCCTTCCCACCTCCCTGACATTCCCCTGCACTGGGGAGTCCAGCCTTGCCAGGCCCAAGGGCTTCTCCACCTATTGGTGCCCCAACAAGGCTATCCTCTGCTACATATGCAGCTGGAGCCATGGGTCTGTCCATGTATAGTCTTTGGGTAGTGGTTTAGTCCCTGGGAGCTCTGGTTGGTTGATATTGTTGTTCTTATGGGGTTGCAAACCCCTATGCTCCTTTAATCCTTTAATTCCTCCAACAGGGACCCCATTCTCAGTTCAATGGTTTGCTGCTAGCATTCACCTCTGTATTTGTCATGCTCTGGCTGAGCCTCTCAGGAGACAGCTATATCAGGCTCCTGTCAGCATGCACTTCTTGGCTTCATCAATATTATCTAATTTGGTGGCTATATATAAATGGGCTGTATACCCAGGTGGGACAGGTTCTGAATGGCCATTCCTTCAGTCTCTGCTCCAAACTTTGTCTCCATATCCCCTCCTATGAATATTTTTGTTCCCCCTTTTAAGAAGGACTGAAGCATCTACACTTCAGTCGTCCTTCCATTTCAGTCATCCTTCTTGAGCTTCACCATTTATCAGTGAGTGAATACCATGTGTGTTATTTTTTGTGATTGGGTTACCTCACTCAGGATGATATTTTCTGATTCAATTCATTTGCCTATAAATTTAATGAAGTCATTGTTTTTAATAGCTGAGTAGTGCTCCATTGTGTAGATGTATGCTATGAATGTAGTGGAGCATATATCCCTGTTTTATGTTGGGGCATCTTTTGGGTATATGCCCAGGAGTGGTATAGCTGGGTCCTCAGATAGTGCAATGTCCAACTTTCTGAGGAATCTCCAGACTGATTTCCAGAGTGATTGTACCAGCTTGCAGTCCCACCAACAGTGGAGGAGTGTTCCTCTTTCTCCATATCCTTGCCAGCATCTGTTGTCACCTGAGTTTTTGATCTTAGCCATTCTGACTGGTGTGAGGTGGAATCTCAGGGTTGTTTTGATTTGCATTTCCGTGATGACTAAAGATGTTGAACATTTCTTTAAGTACTTCTCAGCCATTCCATATTCCTCAGCTGAGAATTCTTTGGTTAGCTCTGTACCCCATTTTTTTACTAGGGTTACTTGGCTTTCTGGAGTCTAACTTCTTGAGTTCTTTGTATATTTTGGATATTAGCCCTCTATAAGATGTAGGATTGGTAAAGATCTTTTCCCAATCTGTTGGTTGCCATTTCGTCCTAATGACACTTGTCCTTTGCCTTACAGAAACTTTGCAGTTTTATGAGGTTCCATTTATTGATTCTTGATCTTTGGTGTTTTGTTCAGGAAATTTTCTCCAGTGTCCATGTGTTTGAGATTCTTCCTCACTTTTTCTTCTATTAGTTTGAGTGTATTTGGTTTGATGTGGAGGTCCTTGATCCACTTGGACTTAAGCTTTGTTTAGGGCGAAAAGAATGGGTCAATTTGCATTCTTCTACATGCTGACCTCCAGTTGAACCAGCATCATTTGTTGAAAATGCTATCTTTTTTCCACTGGATGGTTTTAGCTCCTTTGTCAAAGATCAAGTGACCATAGATGTGTGGGTTCACTTCTTGGTCTTTAATTCTATTGATCTAACTGCCTGTCTCTGTGCCAATACCATACAGTTTTTTAATCACTATTGCTCTGTAGTATAGCTTGAGGTCAGGGATGGTGATTCTCCCAGAAGTTCTTTTATTGTTGAGAATAGTTTTCAATATCCTGGGTTTTTTGTTATTCCAAATGAATTTGCAAATTGCTCTTTCTAACTTTATGAAGAATTGAGTTGGAATTTTGATGGGGATTGCATTGAATCTGTAGATTGCTTTTGGCAAAATGGCCATTTTTACTATATTAATCCTGCCAATCCACGAGCATGGGAAATCTTTCCATCTTCTGAGATCTTCGATTTCTTTCTTCACAGACTTGAAGTTCTTGTCATACAAATCTTTCACTTGCTTGGTTAGAGTCACACTGATGTATTTTATGTTATTTGTGACTATTATGAAGGGTGTCGTTTCCCTCATTTCTTTCTCAGTCTGTTTATCCTTTGAGTAGAGGAAGGCTACTGATTTGAGTTAATTTTATACCCAGCCATTTTTGCCAAAGGCAATCATAGTGCCTACTCAGAAGGATGTTGTAGTCATTTACACAACAATCCAGATAAGGAACTTGACACCAAATTTGGCTCATGAGATCCAATAGAGGATCTCTATTATTCTTTTTATTTTGCCTCCAATATACCTTTTGTATTTTCACTTACATAAGTATAGCGGAGAGTATCTACCTACTAGTGAGTACACATCCCTAGACTTTCAGAAAGTGGGACAGTAGGAAAATAGCAGCAAGATCATTGAGTCTACAGTGCAAATGGTTGATGGGATTAAAACCTGAAAGCCGATGGTAAAGGTAACACACACAGTTGAAGTTGAAGCCTATAGATTTCAGGCCCAGATATTTAATAACTATAAATGTAACTCTATAGGTGCATGCGTGCATGTGTGTATGCACATGTGTTTGTGTGCATGTGCATGTATGTGTACACACACAGATCATTACTCTTATAAACCAGGTAATCACTTTGACCCTTTTATATGAGTCGGCAAGTCATGCACAAATTGCTAACTCACACCATTGCTTCCTTATAGTTCCTAGGGCCATCTGCAATGCCCCCCCTAGACAGTCTTTTATTATTTGTTTCTTCCAATAAATTCTATATTCTACCAACTAATGACTGTTTTCTTTCCAAACCCATCTTAACTGTTAAACCTATTTTCCCACTGCATAATTAGAACCCCTTGGATTAGCTCTAACACAACCCAGCTTTAACCTCCCTTAACAGATGGATTTCTCTGGGGTTCCTCCGGTAACCCAGGAGGTGTGGTGTGGATGGGGATAGGTCTTAGTTAACTGAGGTTTGGAGAATGAGCACCCAGGATCAGGCTCCTTACGGGGACTCCAGCTTCATCATCAACCAGCTTTAAATCAAAAGATCAGATATTCTGAATTACGAGACAAGCGTTACATGTACTTCTTTGTGGTAGATACCAAGGTTTTGAGATATGAGACATAAACCACCATGTTTGCTGGATAATCAAGTAACATAATTTCCTCATAATCACATAGACTTAAAGTACTTCAGTGGGGGGGGGTTCGGAGAAGGAAGAGGCAAGGGTAGCTTTTTGGACGCCTTTTGTGGATGCTCACAGACGCTTCACGGAGGAAGGGCACAGGGATGTAAAAAGCTAGAAACTGTGAGGCCTGTAAACCAAGGCCACCATGGGTCTGGGACTCTGCCTCTCTGTGCAGTGTTCCATTCTCCAGCCCCAACACACTGTCTTCCAACAAGGACACACAGAATATTACTGTCCGGTGCCTGACAGAGGCACTTTTTAGAGCACAGCAATGAGAATCAGAGTTGAAGACTGACCATGTCACGAGTCTGGAGTGCTATCCATTCTGGATCTGGGCCTCTCGTTCAGTGAAGGGTTAGGACAGCACAGACCTAGCAAAGGGGCTTTGGTCTATGTGAGGGCCGCTCTCCCCGACTCCTATAAATAAACTCCCAGCTTTTTATTTTTATTTTATTTATTTTTTGCAGCAATGTTTAATGTTTGAGAATAATGTTTAGATAGTCACCTTTGCATGTATTTCCTGGGTGATACCTGCCTGCTTGTTTTGGTCAACAAGCATTCTCTGGAATAATAATAATAATATTTTCAAGAATATCTACTTACCACCATCGTCGTTTTGTGACGAGACTGGAACATAGTTTGATTTCTGACATAAAGCCACTAACCTGAAGAGACCTAAGAGCCACAGATTTCTTCTCAGGGACCTGTGTGTCTCTTCCCCAACTCAGTTTCCCCTGCAGCCATACCCTTTCATCCCCAGCAAAATAGTGCCCTGGGCTCTGCCTCCAAGCAGGGGCCTTACTTCCCCATGCTCCTTTTTGCTCTCTGTTAGGCTAGGGTAAAGTCAGAATGAGACTTGGATGCTAAAAAATATCATCCTCTTGTTATTCCTTGTAAAGATTCAAGAGCAAATGTGGAGAGAGAAGGGAAGCCGCAGTAATAACTCAGTGTGTGGCTACTCATTATAATGCAGTGAAGGAGAGACCAGCTCCTGAACATAGCCCAAAGTTACATCTACAAGATAAAGGGAGATATTTAGAAAGCACCTCATAAGAAATTCATGCTGCACTATGACGCCTTTGAAGCTGAGAGGCTGATGTATCAGCAATCCTTTCCAGGGAAACTGCTCTGTGGCTGGCTTGGTCCAGGTGGCTGCAATATGTCTGTCTTGCTTTATGAGTTTCAACTTTCTTATGAACTTTGCAACATCTCTATGCTCAGGCTACCTAACATCACGTAGTAAATGAGTTATGGTAAGTGGCAGCCCAGCAATATCACGGATTTTTCTCTAAGACTGTATTTTATTGCATTCATTCATTTTTATGACTCTCTTGTCTGGAAAGATGAAATTCCAAGGCGTTCTTGTAACATACTTTGGCTGATAATTGTAGTCTAGAACTTTTCTGTTCTTCCTCTTTCTTTCCTTCCATCTTTCTTTCTTTCTTTCTTTCTTTCTTTCTTTCTTTCTTTCTTTCTTTCTTTCTTTCCTCTTTTCTTTTACTTTCAGACCCACTAATGCCTTATCCATAACTTTCATTCCTCCAGATCTATTGGTTAAACTGTTAAACAAACAAACAAACAAACAAACAAACAAACACTTAGGGGGATAGGGAGATGGCTCAGTGTATAAATGTTTAACATACAAGTGTGAAGACCTGAGTCTGAATACCCAGGACCCACCGGAAAACTGGATGAGATGGCGGACATCTGTATTCCTTGTGTTTCCACAGCAGGGTAGGACACAGAGACAGGAGAATTGCTTGGAGCTCCTGGGCTCAGTGTAGCTCAGTAAAGAGGCCGTTTCAAATAAGAAGAAAGGCAATGACTACCAGAAGCTGCCCTCTGACCTCCATTTGCAAGCCTCAGCACACCTGAACATACACACACACACACACACACACACACACACACACACACACACACACACACACAGAGACACAGGCACTCCCACATATACAAATACACATACCCACACATATACACAAATACACTCATACACACACACACACACATACACTTATACATACACAGTTACAAAACACACTAACACACACACACAGACACTCCCATATATATACATACACACCCATACGCACACACATATACACACACCCACATACACACACACTTACATACACAGTCACAAAACACATACTAACACAAATATATACACAAATTCACTCACTCACACACACACACACACACAGACACTCCCACATATACACATACAAGCATATACACACACCCACACACCAATACACAAACACACATACACACCCCACACACACAGACACTCCCACATATACACATACACATACATACACATACCCACACATCCATACACAAATACACATACACACATACACACACACCCACGTACACACACACACTTATACATACACAGTCACAAAACACACTAACACATAAATACACTCACACACACACACACTAACACACATACACTTATATATACACAGTCACAAAACACACACTAGCACACATACACACACACACACACACACACACCCCTAAGCCCTGGCACTCAAGTTTAATCAGTTCAGAGTGACAATCCAGGATATCACTCCTTCTCATAGGTCTCAGTAATAAAAATGTAAAAATCCAACCCCTGCAGCCTGTGAGAAGACACTCTGGCATAGTGAAGAATGTCCGTTTGTAGCTCGGCTGTGGACTCTTTCTTCTCACTATGTGCTTCCTGGTGATAGTGACGATACTCACTAGGCTGACCTGGTCCTTGCCCAGGCCCACAGTTACTGCTGAACTCACACTCTGCTTCTAGGCCTCCTCTTCCCCAGGAAGCTGGTGCTTGGAAACAAGCAGTTACAGGACTGGACTGTTCACAGGAAGGTGCTTGGAGATCAATGGATGAGGCATCTATTAGAACTCTGGAGACCTTTCTCTGCAAAACTAGTGACAGCTGGGCTCAGTTTGAAAACACATCAGGCCTCTCCTTTAGGAACCAAGCCCCAGTTCAGGTGAGTCCAGTTGCTATTTTTGGTATCCATTCTAAGAAGTCATTTTCAGGAGAATGAGGTTCTTATCCTACCACAGACATTTTAACTTTGGAAAACAACTCTCTGTAGTTCTAACTTCGTCAAGGGTGGTGGGTTCCAGACTCATTTTTGTCCTCTGTGCTTGTAAATCCAAGGTCACTTTACTTTTCCTTGTAGTCTTCCCCCACCCCTGATAGCCAGGTGGGGACTTGGTAGCTAAAGTGTAAGCTGAAGAGTAAAGCCAGTTCACACTGCATCCCTCATTCAATGTGGGGTGAAGCCAGTTCACACTGCATCCCTCATTCAATGTGGGGTGAAGCCAGTTCACACTGCATCCCTCATTCAATGTGGGGTGAAGCCAGTTCACACTGCATCCCTCATTCAGTGTGGGCTGAAGCCAGTTCACACTGCATCCCTCATTCAATGTGGGGTGGAGCCAGTTCACACTGCATCCCTCATTCAATGTGGGATGAAGCCAGTTCACACTGCATCCCTCATTCAATGTGGGGTGAAGCCAGTTCACACTGCATCCCTCATTCAGTGTGGGGTGAAGCCAGTTCACACTGCATCCCTCATTCAGTGTGGGGTGAAGCCAGTTCACATTGCATCCCTCATTCAATGTGGGGTGGAGCCAGTTCACACTGCATCCCTCATTCAATGTAGGGTGAAGCCAGTTCACACTGCATCCCTCATTCAGTGTGGGGTGAAGCCAGTTCACACTGCATCCCTCATTCAGTGTGGGGTGAAGCCAGTTCACACTACATCCCTCATTCAATGTGAGGTGAAGCTCACACTCATCACTCTCTCTCTCTCTCTCTCTCTCTCTCTCTCTCTCTCTCTCTCTCTCCTCCCTCTTTCCCCTCCCTCTCCCATTTACTTTTCCCATGGCATAAAGAGTGGAACATGCTATAGCCATAGGTCTGGTTGCTGCCCATTATAACACCTCTTCTATTTAATAATCTTTACACAGTGTTTCTCAACCTATGGGTCATGACCCATTTGCCTTTTCACAGGGGTCACCTAAGATCACAAGAAAACACAGTTATTTACAAACAATTCATAACAGTAGCAAAATTACAGTGATAAAGTAGCAACTGAAATAGTTTTATAGTTGGGGTCACCACCTGAGGAACTGTATTAAAGGGTCACAGAATTAGGCTAAGAACCATTGTTATAACACACAGTGATTTGCATAAAAGATTTGCATTAAGATGCCTTCTTAAAATGCTGTTAAGAGTTCTCTGCTGATAACATTCTCTACTAATAAATTTGTATCATTTATTCATATTAAACTTATGACCCTTCATTTCTTCCATCTCCCTCCCTCCCTGCCTCCCTCCCTCCCTCCCTCCCTCCCTCCCTCCCTCCCTCCCTTTCTTCTTTCCTCCCTTGCTTTCAGGATCAAGCCCAGGCCTTGAGCATACTAAGCAGGACCTTGCCACTAAGCAACATCCCGGCCTACTTTATTCCTGTTAGACCCAATGGCCTACTTCGTTGATGAGAATTCAAGCTTTGAGAGCCAGAATTTGTAAAATAATTATAATCTCATTGATTTTTAGTTTAACTAAATTGTTCTTGCAAGAATTCTTGCGCGAGTTTTCTCTAACGCTCACTAAAAGCCACTTTGAACGTTGGTCTCTATGCGTTGCAGCAAATACTTTCAAGTTAATGGAATTTGAAACTTCCAGAAGAAGTTCAAAGACATTTCATTGTTTTACTTAGACCTGTATGAATTTCTAAGAGTAAGGAAGCATTCTTTAGTTCCTGGCAGTTTATAAAAATAAAATTATGCTTTCTGACATTGGGTATTTAATTGCTTATTTAGGTTTATAAGTTTGTAGGTTTATAAATCTGAAAAATAATTATATTGTTACGCCAATAAAATTAAGCAAATTAAGAAACAATTGTATTTACAATATTATTTGTACCATAGCTCTAGATATCATCTGAAATGTGCAAGTATAATGGTTCATTTGTTGAAGAAACATGATTGCTCAAGCATTGTATTACTCAGAGCGACATCAGTGTCTAGCATCTTACCCACAAAGATTCTTTTTTTTTCACCATTTTACCCACAAATAATAAATAAGCCCATTTTATGAAACCACAAGATCCTATCTTCTGAGAATAGAATTTTAAGTGGGATAGATAAAATTTGAAGTGAAATTGCAAATATTTGGGCCAGAGAGATGACATAGTGGATTAGGGCACTTGGTGCCGAGCCCGATGACCCAAATTTAATACCATAGATCTACACAGTAGAAGGAGAGTCAGCTTCTCCAAGCTGCCCTTGGACCTCCTCATGTGTGTGGCATTTATACTCTGCCATAATTAATTAGTAAGTGTAGCAGTTTTGAAATTGTGAGGACTTACAATCCATACTGGAATGTTGACATATTAGGCAGAGCATTACCTCCGTAGGGTGTGTCTGCTTGGTAATGGCAGGACAGCCTAGACTCAACAGGAGTAAAACACGACAGTGCTCAGCCACAGGACCCCACAAAACCCAACCTGACCCCTGAGACAAGAATCAGCCTTCATTAATAGGTCACATTTTTATCTTTCAACAGGATCAATTTGTATCACAATTTGTACCACATAGCCTCTTTCTTCTCTTGTGTGTGTGTGTGTGTGTGTGTGTGTGTGTGTGTGTGTGTGTTTACGCAGGCACATATGTGTATGCACACGTGAAGTTCCAAGGTCAACCTTAAGTCCTATTGGTCAGAAGCCGCACATGTTGTAGGGGCAGGGTCTAGCCCTGGAGCACACCAGCTAGACAAAGCTGACCAGTCAGCAGTCCCAGGTATTCTCCTGTCTCTGCCTTCCCAGTGCTGGGATTACAAGCAAATGACACTCCCTCCAGCTTTCTCCTTGAGTTCTGGGGATTATTTCCTGTCCCTAGGCCTGCATGGCAAAGAATTTAACAACTGGGCTATGTCTCCAACCTTCTTTTGTTTTTCTTCATGGCATTCATCATTCTCGATTATGTAATTATTCATAAATCATCCCTAAAAAATTTTATTGGGGAGGTGCTACATCTGTCTTGCTCACAACTGTATGCCAAGTATCTACAAAGGCAATCAATTAATGATTACTTGTTAGATTAATGAGTAAATGAAAGAGAACCATGTGCAGATTTCTAGCTCAGTGGGGCTGTAACTAAGGCTCCAAGGTGGGTTATATTGTAGGAGTGGCATTCAGAATAAAACAAAAGAAGTCCTCAGGAGGAGTAAAAACAAACAAGCAAACAAACAACAAAACAAACAAAACGAACAAACAAACAAACAAAAAAACCAAGGAAATACCTGGGGATCTTTGGTAAATGGCTCAGCCAATTTTCTAGTGAAAATTCTCATCTAGTAAATTCAAAGTAAAGATGTCAAATAGTTTTCACAGACAAATAAATACATGATTCCAAGTAGCATTTGGCCAGGAGGCGTCAGTGAAGAATCTGCCAGCTGCTATCAGGACCAGCTACAGGGACACAAACATTCTAAACAAATTTAAACACACAAATGGAGAAGTTTTAGAACCTCAATTTAAAAAGGAAGGGAAAAAAAAGGGGGGAGAAGCGAGGACAAGTACATTATGGAACCATAAAATTTGACTTACTAGAGAGATAACACCATAATTTAAATTTAAATTATTTTGCTCTAAATTATTAGTAAACTTGTGATCTATATCACTGAGGGAGTTTTCTGAATGAAAAGAACGTCATCACGTCAGCTTCTCAGGGTGTCTGACTGTCCTGAACACCAGCGCAGCCCTGCAGCCATTCCAAGGAGATGGAGTGATGGGCATTTTGTGGCTTCCCAGCACCTTATTATATAGTTTATTTATTTTCATTTTTTAAAATTTTCTATTGTGTCTGCTTTGATCTTAAGAAGTGTTTCTGTTTTATTCATCCCTGTCGTTGTTGGCCCGAAGCACCACCATTTCTATTTGTCGCCCCAGGAGTGATTTAATTCTCTGATTGAATAAGAATGGCAGCATTAGGCACACGGTATGAGCACTGTTAGACGTTCTGAGCATTGACAGCATGCACAGCCCCTTGGAGACCAGTGAACATTGATTATTGGCTAGGGAAATAACACATGAGAATGAA
The DNA here is from genome assembly GCF_011064425.1 of Rattus rattus. Taxonomy (NCBI): domain Eukaryota; kingdom Metazoa; phylum Chordata; class Mammalia; order Rodentia; family Muridae; genus Rattus; species Rattus rattus. Next base: position 215,822,453 of record NC_046155.1, on the reverse strand, counting down.
TTCTAGCCTGCGTCTTGGTGTCAAACATGAAACCAACCGAGAAGTAATTTAGTATACATAAGCTGTCCAATTGGTGGGGACTGGTGCTAGTTAGGTCCTCAGCATTATTCAGAGGTGGTTTCCTCCTCCTCCTCCTCCTCCTCCTCCTCCTCCTCCTCCTCCTCCTCCTCCTCCTCCTCCCTCCTCCTCCTCCTCTTCCCTCCTCCTCCTCCTCCTCCTCCTCCTCCTCCTCCTCTCCTCCTCCTCTTCCTCCTCCTTCTCCTTCTCCTCCTGCACCTCCTCCTTCCCCCTCTTCCCGCACCGCTGCCTACTCCCCTCCTCCCCACCCTTCTCCTTCCTGTCCTCCCCATCCTCCTCAACTGGTGGGGACTGGTTCTAGCTAGTGCCTCAGAATTAGAGGTGGTTTCCTTGCCCCCTCCCCCTCTTCCCCCTCCTCCCCCTCCTACTCCTCCTTTCTGTAGTACTTGGCCACTGAAACTAGAGGGTATTACTGTATTTTCGATAAGGGTTCTACCAGTGAGTTGTATTACCAGCTGAAGTGGAAACTTCTGGTTTCTTTTAGAGACTCGTTTGTGTCATGTGATGCCTTTCCAGGAGCTGTCTTATGAGAGGATGTTTTGCTGAAGCAGACACGCGAGAGGACATGTGATGTTTGGAAAGAGTATCACTAGGACCTAAAAGAGAGTGAATGGCGCTCTTGCATTGGTTCGCCTTGTAAGGCTTCACTGGCCTTCACTGATTTGTACGTGTGACTCCATAGAAAAGTGCCAAAGAACTTCTCATGGCAGTCTGGCTGCTTGCTGCTTCTGCGGATTCCGTTGAGCCTCACGGTTACTTCTGGGTCGAGCCACTGCTGCTGATTCCTGTTCAGAGTTACCCTCAAAGAACTACTTCTAAACAGGTCCGCATCCTGCTTCAGCCTCCAAAGCAGCTGGGACTGCAGGCCTGTGGCACAGATGATGGCCCGTTTGGCTACATTAGGAAATCTGTCTGCGAGGACGCAACTGAAAGCTGCATGCGCCCGAGTGAACGGAGTAGAAGCCGTGCGAAGCCGTGCTAGCTATGCACCCTACCGTCCTTAGAATTTCTCTCACTCTTTCGTCCATTATCAATCAAGAGCTCCGACATTCATAAGAGGGCCTAAAAAATGCTCAAGCGGGTGCAACCCGCTTCGGTCGGAACCAGATAGAAAATGCAAAACCCGAAAACGGCTGCTGAGCCCAGTTGCCATTCTTTTAAAATGTGTGCAGATGGTAGCTTAACAGCAAGCAATTGGTTTGAAGTTTGTAGAACATCGTGCTTTCTTGCTGTGTGATGGTTCATAGTGATTCTATCAAGCAAAACAGAGAGGAATCTGGGAAGCATGTATCGAATGTAATGAATTTTACCCTTGTGAAGGCCATGGGACACCTACCCCTTTGGAGACCTAGCATCCACCCGTAGCCTTCAGTTGTCCTCTACTGCTACTTCCCAGGCTCCCCCCTCGGCTGTCGGCCATTCGTGTTCAGCACAGGCAGCAGGATCATATAGCATGGGCGCTCTATCTTGCCTCCTCTGCTTAATATGAGCTTTAAGGTTTATGTATGTGTTACAGGCACCACTAGCCCAGTACTTCTTAACTACTGACTGGTGCCCCATAAACCAGGCAGGTTCATTTTACTTGGGAACTATTGTAGTAGAGGAAAAGACATCTCAGAGTAGTGAGTATCACCGTACCCGCTTTCCTTGGGTTATCTGAATTGTTCTATGGTATGTGATATGATTTTAGGGGGCATCATGTTTTCGTTATATGTTATATTTATTTTGGTAGTATAAAGGAATATAAGTGATATATTTTTATACTGCCTTTGTGCCTGTGGAACTGCCGAAACCACTAAGGAACTCCTTTGGCGTTTTTAATGATTGTGTGTATACATATATAGCACCATGTTATTTTTAAATTCAGGAAGGCTATCTCTCCCTTTTAATGTTCATAGCTTCTCTACTTGTCTTAGAGTACTAAGTAAGCTTAAATAGGAATGTTGAGTGAAATCAAACACAAAAGGGACCTCGTTGCCTATTTAGATCCTTGGAGACAGTTTTGCTTGGAAAAAGGGATGGTCAGATACCCATCATGTCATAGTCATGGCTAATGACTTGGCTGTATGCTGTAATTAATAGAACATGATTGCAAATTCAATGACAATGAGGCTTTGGATGATATGGGCAGATATTGCATGTAAATCGCAGAGACAATGCTTCTCATATCAGTGTTCAGCAGCAGAGTGGACATGACGAGGCATCCATCCTTTGGACTTGAGTGAACTTGGTCCTTCAGCTATCCTTGTCTCCTGGGACCATGATCAGAGTGACCATGGGCAGTGGGGAGCTATGCATAAAGGAGTTGACCAATGTATTCCTTTCTTCCCATTGTTTGGATCCGGTGACCAAGAAGTAAAAATGAATGTACCTGGTCCATCTCACCGTTGGCCCTAATGCAAAACTGATAAAATCACTCATAATTTTTACAGTTTTAAATAGACCTCTTGCAGAGAGGTCTTAGTTCTCATGTGAGGGATGTTTCCACCATGGGACATAGCATTTCTTTTCATTAAGTGGGAATTTGATGCTTTCATGGACCCCTTAGAGATTTTAGTAATAGTAAATCAACAGGCAAGGAAGTTCTCATACTGACAGGAACGACTCCATCAAGGGGAAGTTAGGCTTCTGTTGCCCTGTTTGGATAAAGATGAGTGTCTCTGTAGTTCATGTGTACTCCCGTAATAAAGGTCAACACAACTGTAACAGCAGAACCAACAGTTCATACATACACCATAGGGATAACAGTTCGGTTTATTCCAACAGAGCAGTGGTTCTCTACCTCCTGATGCTGTAAGCCTTCAGTACAGTTCCTCATGTCCTGTTGACGCCCCCAACCACAAAATGACTTTCATTGCTGCTTCACGACTGTAACTTCGCTACTGTTATGAACCATAATATAAATATACGTGAAAAGGTCACCTGACCCCCAAGAGTCACAGCCCACAGGTTGAAAACGACTGCACTAGACAAAGAGCTTCAAGTGTCCAAACGCTTGCTTGAAACCAAAGGGAATGAGAGGTCAAAGGAAGAAGGAAGTTACAAATTTCAACTGAAATCACGTGATCAACTACAGGAATAAGCACTAACGTATTTGTTATTTTATGCTTTCATATGTGTATTTAACAAACCATCCTTTTTCTGACTACTACGCATGACAGTGTAATATCAGACAATGTTAATAAGAACTAAATCCACGTTTCAATTTTTAAGTCGTGGTTTGTCAAAGGAAGAGTGTGATTCAGATAGAGGAAAAGAAATATTAATTAAATTCGAATAAAAATATTTTTATCTTCTTCTGGAAAAGTTTCAATATATTTTAATTACATACCTGACATTTGTATCGTATCAATAAATAATTTTACTATTGCTTTTTAAAAAAGATTTATTTATGTTTTATGTGTTTTGCATACATGTATGTCTATATGGGAGTGTTGGATCCACTAGTTAGCCTGGATCTCCTGGACAGTCGTGAGCCTGTGGATTGATGTCTATATGCAGGTGAGGGCGGACACAAGATAAAGCAAGGTTTGTGATTGGGTAATGAAAAAGTAAGATGGGCACAGAGTTTTGGAGAGAGGGGAGAGAGAGAGAGAGGAGAAGGTGGAAGAAGAACCAAGATGGAAATTGGGAAGGATGACCCAGATCTGTTTAGCCTTAAAGATCACAGGTAGCTATGAAAGTCCTATAAGGGATGGATTACAGGATAATTTGTCTGATCTAGGTGGGCAGTTTAGATCAGTATCAGTTGGCTCTGAGTTTATTGCGTGCACCTTTTGTGGGGTGAGAATTTTCTGATATAAATCTGATTGATAAGTTACAAGCTTATTGAATTTCGATTTTAACCGGTTACTGGGAATTGTGACAGTAATCACAGAGGGTGGGTGCAGGGAATGTAAGCAGAGTCCACAGCAAGAGAGCTGCTAGATAGGCGGTCCCTGTATGGGACTGGCGTGGCAGCGACCCACCATGGAAACTAGATGGGGCTAGCCGTGGTGGCGAGATCACCTCATGGCAAAGAGAGTAGCCAGCAGGGGTGTGGGATGGTGCTTTTTTTATTATTATTATTTACTGTTACATGAGCCTTCATGTGGATGCTGGGAATTAGACCTGGGTTCTCTGGAAGAGCAATGAGTGGTCTCTCCAGCCTGTTACCATTGCTCTTTGTTTGATGACGAACATGGTTGAAGTGAGGCAGTCATGGAAGCACCACATTAGAAAGGAGTAGACTCCGGTGCCTGTTCTGGACCATTTTAGTTAAACCGTCATGCTTCTCCGAATCGCTTAACCATGGGACCTCAGCTTAAGAATGGCTTTGCCAGAAACCTGTGAGGGATTGGGAATGTAGAAGTGACCTTACAACCATCCTTTACAGTGGTTAGTATGGGAACCAGGCACTGCTGTAGAACATGCTTGTCTTTGCCGATCAGCTGTCTGCTAACCTAGATGCTACTGTAGAGAAACAGCTGGGCTTGCAGAGCTATTCTTTAGATCTGAGTAGCTTCAGGGGCCAGATATCACCTCAGTTTGCGATTTATTTTATTGTAAAAGGCAGCAAGTAAAGAAAATAGGAGTTCTTGTCTGGGCTCCGGTTCATCCTCGTGAACTTTAATTTTTCCTCAGAGGTTCTCTCAATATTATAACCTTGGACTTTTATTTCCTTGGTAACTTCTCATCTAATTTGCCAACGTACCTTTTCTAGACTGCTTAACTCTTCTTAAAATCAAATCCTTAAAGTAAATCCCCCATTACACTCCCCTCAGCAGTTGTGCGTGTACATCCTGATATGTATGTCTCAAAGAGTATGTATGTTTCCACCGGGCTGGTGTGGTCCTTGTGTAACTTCCATCGCTTTATCTTCAAGTTTCTAATCTGCTGATGAGATTTTTTTCCTTAATTTTCTAAACTTCGTTGTTGCATTCGTTGTCTCTCGCGTTTCCTCTTTACAGTTTCGGTTTTCTTGGTTGAGATTTCTTAATTTTTCTTTTCTATTTCTTTGAAATCGAAACTCTCAAGTACAAAGGACCCTTTGAAGTTATGACCAAATTATTTCATAATCTGTGCCATTTCTGAGTCTATTCTTGTGGAATGAACTGCTGTTCAGGTTGTGGATCCCAGCGTTCTACCTCTTGGGGTCAAAGGGAAAGCATTCTCCTGGGACCTAGCAGATTGGATTGTTCATAGATTAATGGGGAAAGGGCACGTGCTTGTGACAGGAGCACAGAAACATGGGAGGAAGGCATGTTCAGGTGCTGAGGTGTACGACTTCACAGGGGAGGGAGAGATATGTGGAATATAGGGTTCTTTGACAGATACATATCAGTATTAGGGAAATGAGTATCAAGAAATAGTTGCTGTTTTTAGAAGAATGAATGGTAATAAGGATAAGGTCTTTCCTGATATGGTGACATTTCTCACCTACTTAAAAATTTAAATATATATATATACACATATATATATATATATTATTTTAGTTCTGTGTTTTTATTTATTGTTCTTGTTTATGCAAGCATTCCCACACATGTGCTTTGTGTGTCATGGTCTATACGTAGAGGTCAGAAGATAACTTTTGAGAGTCTATTCTCTCCTTCCATGTAGATTTGGAGAATCTAGCTTGAGCCATCAGTTGTTACCCACAGAGCCATCCCACCTGCTCTGGATTCCTCCTGTGATAAGAATGTAGTAAGGAGAACTCCACAGAGCAATCAAAGACGATCGGTTGGTTTCCTCTTTGGTAGATCCAGGTTTGCACCAGATGAGAAACGACCAAAGCATGTTCCAGCGCCCATGCGTCTTTAAGAGCCTTTGATTTAAAGTAATGGGAAGACCAGGATGTTACAATTGGAAGAGAAATTCCTCAGTCTCCTCCATTTGCAAATCTAGTGGGATTATTTTTAAACTAAATGCCGGACATTAAGGAATCTTCCTTACTTGGCGGACTTCATCAGCATCTTTGAAAGAGGATTATGTGTGATTCCCATGGTCAAGTACTTAACTTGCTGACAGCCTTGATTCTTCGAGACTTAGAGTAAACTTTATGACCAGCTTAGCCTTATTCTAAGACATGGAACTTCTGGAGCTTCTCCTTATTCTAAAGCGTTTAATGAAGCCTGGTGTGACAATCCACGCAAAAAAAAAAGCTGAGGTAAAAGTGGGTAGAGAAACTATTTCAAAACAGTCAGGGGGCCATCAAGGCAACAGAACTTATACACAGCTCAGGCTGCTGCTGGAACATGAGCTTTTGATGACATCACCCTCAGACTGGGAATAGATAGTTAACACTGTTTTCAGAGACTCCAGATGCATACACAAATCTCACCTGACTCTGTTTTATGGTAATTTACTATATATTACATATTGTTTCATTTTCTACTTCCATAGCTTCTGGGCTGGAATCACTCAACGTAGGTAACTACAGCAATAATTTCTTGCTTTTAAACCCTGAGACTTCAACTCATGGGTCTTCCCTTCTTGTTCTTTTCCCACCAATTTCTGTAACTTTAATTTTTCAAAACCTATTTTTAAAGATGGTTCTTAAGTGCTTTGACCTCCCTTGTAGCCTACAACCCACCAGAAGTAGTGGAAAAGGAAGGATGCATGGGGAAGTGGATCTGTATAGAAAGGGTTCTGTGGGGCAAATCCTATCTACATTTTCACAAATCAGCAGTTCAGCTCACAGGAGACAGTGGCGGCTCAATCCACTCACCGACACTTCACGAATACGCCAGTGGTCCAGTTCAGAAGAGTCAGGATAGGAAACAGCAGTGGTAGCACTACCTATCAGAGACAGCCAGTCCTCGGCCTCAGCATGAGTCAGTAGAAGGGACCAGTAGGAATGCAAGGAGAAGTTCTCATCTGTGCCTCTCTCAGTGAAATGAAGAATGACAAAGACACAAGACCAGCAAGCTTGCACAGCTAGCTCCACGAGCAAGCCAAGCTCGGCCTCAGTCCCTGTACGTCAAGCCCCTTTTATAACCCCTCGAACATCACATGTCCTCTGGAGGTCTTGTCTCAACATGTGAGTCTGTCTCATCATGTTGAGCAGGTGACATCACTCTGCCAATCAGCCGGAATGTGTGGAATTGGCAAGAAACTGTAACACACCACCAGAAGTTTTTGGTGTGTTTCTCTCTACGGAGTTCTGACAAATGTAGTTCAACTACATAATGTAAGGCGGACCAATACATGCATTGTTAGTGACGAATCCTTCATCGAGTGTCCCTTTACATGCTTGCTTTAGCAGAACATCCTTTCACCTGTGTCCACTTCAGCTAAATGTTCCTTCATGGGTTTGCCCCAGTGTAACACCATCCAACCAAACTTTCCAAAGAACACTTAAGCTTCCACTTCAAAATTTTGCTTCAGAAACTTTCAGTCTGCACACGCACAGCTTACTGGTCAACCAGATACTCCTAGGCTTTCCATGCCACACTCAACACTGTCAAATTCTCACATCTCAGTGGCTCTGAATTCCAAAGGAGGACTGATGTATTGTGTTGGGACTTCTTCCTAATCCAAAGCCTAAGAAGTGATGCCAGGCAAAAGGCTGGTACAATCACAGAGCTCAACTCGTGTTTCTGTCCTTTCAGGGATTAAAGTCCTGTTGTGCTTTTTCTTTGGGGTCCAGATATTTTCTTTAATAGTCCACATATTTTGTCCCGTTTTATAGCTGCTTATGGCTGGAGGCCTACTGGGACAGAGTTCCCTTATTAGAGCTAGAAACAGAATTTATTTGCTCCATTCTTATTTAATCCCCAGCAACGAACAAATCTATTTACTTATATGGCACTTTTAGAACTTGATGGCTAAGCCAAAGGAATAAAGCCCACAGTGAGCAGAATCTCTTAAAACTCTCTTATCTCTGTCGTAGTTCCCAATACCACACACTGCTTAGAAGTTGATGGTTATCTTAAAAGTAAAATCACTTGAATGCTCGGCTATTTGCATGCAAATTTTCTTTTTGTTCTTCTACTCAGCTCTGGGAATATCAGAGTTTCCTGTGCATGAGTATTAGAATATAAATCAAGAATCCCCTGCTTAATGAGATATTTAAAGGTCAGTTTTGATTGCATAACAGTTCATCCTAATGTGCTGAAGTTCACTCCTAGTTCCTAACTTAAAATGTGAATTTATTATTATATATCTTTTATGGGTATTGAACATTTATTATTTTGCATTCTGATTTGTTTATCCTGTGGAACTATGCAAGGGCAATTCAGTCCTATTGAGAAGAGATGGAATGGTTTTGAAAGGAAAAAAAAAAAACACAGAGAAAAATCTAGAACTAAACTATAGCCCTTACATAGAAAGAAGAACATACACTCTTCCTTTCCAGGCTAGAATACAGAGATTTTGAAAGATATGTCCAAAGAAACATTACTAGACAATCTTCCACATACAGAGGAAAATGAATGAGGTTTGTCTCAGGCATGCCAACCTGAACATATTTATGCCTTTATTATTTCGTTGGTGTTTCCCAGTAAAGTCTTCTTGATTGTTTGGACATCCGAGTCACTTTCTGTTGGGGATTGCTTCGAATGCTTTGAATTAATCCAGCTCCCCAAATCAGGAATCTGCATGTCCAAATGCTGAAAGTCCTTGTCCCCAATTGATTTTGCTGGCTCAATAAAGAGCCAATGGCCAATGGCTGGGCAGGTAGACTGCAGAGGGACCTTTAGATTTGCATGGACTAGGAACTGGGAGAAAGGAAGAGAGAGGACTGCCTTGACTCAGGGGAGAAGGATGGGACGTAAGAGCTGCAGGAGAGAAAGCCACGCAGCCATTTAAGAATTTGGGTGAGCACTGGTTTGGAGGGGAAGGTTTAGGAGTCTCAGCAGTACCTGAAGGGAGCTTTCGCTAGCAGGGGAAGGTTAGGAGTGTCCAATGGCATGTCAAAACTTAACACTCTGTGTGTGTGTGTGTGTGTGTGTGTGTGTGTTTGTGTATGTGTGCGTGTATTTATGTGTGTGCATGTGTGTCTGTGTGTGTGTGGTGTATGTGTGTGGTATGTGTGTGTGTGTGTGTGAGTGTGTATGGGTGTGTGTATGTGTGTGTCTGTGTGTATGTGTGTGTATTTATGTGTGTGTGGTGTGTGTATGTGTGTGTGTGCATGTGTGTGTGTGAACGTGTATGAGTGTGTGTGTATGTGTGTGTGTATGTGTGTATGTGTGTATGTGTGTGTATTCATGTGTGTGTGTGGTGTGTGTGCATGCATGTGTGTGTGCATGTGTGTGTGTTCATGTGTGTGTGTGGTGTGTGTGTGTGTGTGTGTGTGCATGTGTGTGTGTGTGTGTGTGTGTGTGTGTGTGTGTGTGTGTGTGTGTGTGTGTGGTCCATTTGTGATTCCAGATAGCTCCTGTGCGGGTGTGCAGTGTGACCCTCTGAGATCCAGAGCAGTTAGCTAACTTCTGCTACAACCTTCCATTTGTATGTGTTAGAAGAAATTCTTAGACTATGCCTGACTTCCCCTCCTCATCACCATATCCCTCCCACAACTCCAGGGGAAATCCCTACTCCACCATAGGCCAAGCCAGCCCCAATAACCCCAAGTAATCCCCCTCCCCACTCCTCATCACCGTATTCTGCCCATACCTCAGGTGGAAGAACCCCTGCTCCATCTATCAAAGATCATGCTTCCTCCCAGAACCCTAGGCAGGCTGCTCACAAGTGGACTGCCCACAATCTCACTGTCTCCACCAGCTCTCTCCTTTTTGCCAACTCCCAGTCCTCAACTCCTCTGGAGGACCTCAGCGATATCAGAGGTCACACCAACTGACAGAACTCCAGCTCCCAACTTGAATAGAAACCCCCTGCCCAACCAGCAGCCATCGTGGCCATCGGAAGTACAGTCCCCAATTCACACAGAGACCCTCCACTCAACCACAGGCCACTCTGGCTAGAAAACCGGAGAGAAAACAGAAGCTAAGGAACAAAACACCCATGTATTAAAAAAAAAAAAAAAAAAAAGGCAAACTCAGAAATTAGAGAACCTGCAGTCAAGTCAAGATGTAATGTATGGAAAGAATAAAAATTAAGATAAAGAGAAACTAATTAGAGTTAATGATATTCCTTAGTACATTATTACATACTTAAAAAGAGAAAAAAAGAAATTCTTAGGGGCTGGGGGAGGATCAGTCAGTAATGCGTCTGCCACACATACGTGAAGACTTGAATCGAATCCCAATACCATCTAAAAGCTAAGTGTCAGTGCCTATAGTCCCAGAACGGAGACAGAAGAAGTAGGAAGAGGTTCTGGGGTTTCTGGGTAGCTAGTGCAGCCCAGTTGAAGAGCTCCACATTCAACGAGAGACTGTCTGAAAAATGAGGTAGAGAATGATTGGGGGAGTGTAATATTGACTTACTTGCCTGCACATGCATGTGCACACATGTGCAAGTGCATGTGGACATGTGTATGTACACATTCTCACAAAGGCTTTATTAATTTAACAATAGAAGCTATTGCCATTGCTCTTGGTCACCCACATAAACTAGATAATAAAGCCTTATTGCTAAAGACTGTAGGGGGAGGAGTTGATACTAAAATATGGTTCCCTAATTGCTTCTTGATTATATCATTAAAGATAGCAGAAGTCAATTGCTGGGTGAAGAGGAAAAGGTGGGATTTCTGGGTCCCAGAAGAAAGAGAAGGGGACTCAGGGAAGATTAGGGATTTCGACCAGGCTGTGGAGCAGATAGGAAGTGGCAGACATGTAGGTCTCTCAGGCCAAGGACAATGGAAAAGGTCACTGTTAGATTAAGATAGGAAATTCTTCATCTAGTCATTGAGTTATCTGGTCAGTTTTAAGATAACAAAAGTCTCTAGTGTTTTCCTTGGTCAGGGCTAAAGGGGGCAGGTGAAAAGAGCAGGCAGCCAGGGTGGTTAGCTGTTAGCCCATGAATAGCAGCAGCTCCCAGCATATTCGGGAAGGGTGGCTGACAGCAGCTTGCCCAAGTGAGCCAGGGTGGCATTCTCATGAAAACGCCAGCTGGCAACTGGCAGAGCTGAGTGAGACAGCAACATGGTGGCATAGTCAGGAGCTCGGAGAAAGCTCCCAAGAAAGAACAATTGTGATTTTAAAATTTAAAAAAGGCACCACATATAGGATATAGAAAGCATTCTGCAACTGAACTGGAAACTTCTGTGCCGGCTAGTATCTCTAGAGTCACAAGGTTTTCAATGGTCTTTACAAGCTGTGGTCCATACATGCTCTAATAAAACCTTGACAGGCAAGAGGGGCTTATTAGTGCAATAGTAGCATGAATATTGTATGGGTAACCAACTGATTGCTGATTGAATTTGAGGTCCATTCATAAAGGAGGAAATTAATGTCTGGTGCTATAAATCTGTTAAAACATAAACAAAAGAGACTGAGGCAGTCAGAGGAATGCACTAGGACACTTAACTAATGGGACATGTATTTAAGTGCCTTCTAAATATTTATGTTGTACCCTTATATTAATTAGTTCTACTCCAAGCCTTGGTCAGAGAAACTTAATTTTGTAGTGGTTGATGGTTACTGTGGAGAGTCGTAAATGGTCAAAGTGCCGAGAATAGGTGACTATTGAGTACCCAGCCCTGTGTGAGACACTGTCATCCCCCTTTCCAGGGACCAATGGACATGTGGAAATGGGGGCAGAAAGGTTTTGTGAGAAGCAGAAGTTGAAGCAGAATGCTGTAAATGGCGTCTTCTGGATTTGACACAGCACTGGCAGCAACTTGTACCATATTATACCTACAAAGGAAGAAAGGAAGGGAAAGAAGGAAGGGAAAGAAGGAAGGAAGGAAAGAAGGAAGGAAGGAAGGAAGGAAGGAAGGGAAGGAAGGAAGGAAAAAAAGGAAGGGAAGGAAGGAAAGAAAGGAAGGGAAGGAAGGAAAGAAAGGAAGGCAGGGAAGGAAGGAAGGAAAAAAAGGAAGGGAAGGAAGGAAGGGAAGGAAGGAAAGAGAGGAAGGAAAGAGAGGAAGGAAGAAAAGGAAGGAAGAAAAGGAAGGAAGAAGAGGGAAAAAGTAAAGAAACGTGAAAGTGGGAGGGAAGTGGTTGGGAAGAAGGAGACAACGGTGGGTGGGGATAAAGAGATTGATGAGCAAATACCATTAAAATGCATCGTGTGCATAATTGAGATGATATTAACTTATAAGTTAATGCAGCCATGCAAAGAAATCTCAGGTTTCCCTGACAAATATGTTTTCTGTAATGTGAGTGCATATATGCTGTGTGTGTGTGGTGGGGGGGACAGCTGCATAGCAAAGTGATTTGAAGTGTGGGTTCAGACCTGAATAAACAATGTCGTATCTGCTGTGTCACTTTTTAAAAGACATAATTCCTTCTTAAAGGAGCTCGACGCAACTTAACTCAGATCACACACAGAACAACCTATAAAAACTGTTAACTTCGCTTATGTTGGTGTTGCGTGCTTGCATCCAAGAGGCTAGGTTTGTGAATTCAAGGTTAGCGTGAGCGATGTACAAAGTTCCAAGCCAGTATGGGATACAGAAAGAAGCTCCGTCTCACATCAATAACCCCTTCTCTTCCACCCTCCGTAAACTGCCCACAATCCCTCAGTGAGGGGTGAGTCTTTTGAATCCCTGCAGGAGGAGGCTTGTGGAGAAGAGGTTTCAGTAAAAGACAAAGGGGAATGTGGAAGGGGATGGGAGGAGAAAATGAGCAAAATTCACCATAATATAAAATAAAATGAAAAAATATACATAGCACAAGCATACACACAGAGGGGGTAGAGAGAGAGAGAGGAAAGAGAAAGAGAAGAGAAGAAAAACGGAGTGGGAGTAAGGGAGTTTTAGCTATCATAGTTATCTTGGATGTGAGTACATGTGAGTTTATGTGTATGCAGGCAGTTTCTGACTTTTAATGGGACCACACCCTTAGGAGATGCCCGTGGCATTCAGCTTTAGTATCCTGGACTAATGGTTTTGCATCAATACCTACTTCGGAGGTTCACGATCCTTCAGCACAGAAGGTCCGTGTTTAAAAGTGTTCTGCTCTGGACACAGTAGAGATATCTGACTGGAAACACGCCACGTCTCCTGTCCTGTGACAGGACTACAAGCGGCAGTGGTGTGTGTGGCTAAATACCTGTGGTGATGGCAGTGCAAAGTCTTTTAGATTTAATAAATTTCAAAATGTTATGAATGACTTATGGAAGTGAATTTGTCTAAGTAGTAAAAGCCACTGATTTGAATACTGTTTCTGAAATCCGCATTCAGTCCTAGTTGAAGCATATGTGTTCTGCCTTGTAGAACCCAGCTCCATTTCACTCTCTGCTGGAAAGTGCATTGCAGATACACGCATCCTTATTTGTCTTCAACTCCTCCATGATTAGAATCCTCATAGCCAGTAATTACAGGTCCACCCGTTTTTATTTGCTTATTTATTCTGAGAAAAATGGCGAGGCTACTTTTAATGTGTTCAGAAGAAGCACTGTGCATACACAATATTTTTAAATTTCTCTTATAAAAACTGCAAAACACTGGCAATTCTAAGACAGTTTCTATGAAATGGTGCATTCTGAAAAGAAAAAAGAATATATATTGTGCTGTTTTGACCCCTGTATGCTCGAATGTTTGAGTGCTTGGTGCCCCTGTCAGAGAACATGGAGGAGGTGAGACCTCGCTGGAGTTGTATCACTGGGGGTGGGCTTTGAGGTTTGAAAAGACCTTACTCCATTTACAGTCATCCTCTCCCTCCCCCTCTCCCTCCCCATCTTCCTTCCCCTCCCCTCCCCCTCCCCTTCTCCCCCCTTCCCTTCCTCTGCCTTATGATTCTGGATCAAGATATGAGCTCTGCCACTACTCTAGCACCATGCCTCCTTGCCTGCCACCATGATCCCCATCGTGATGATCATGGACTCTCCCTCTGAATGTTTAAGCCCCACATAAACTCTTTCTTCTGTAAGTTACTTTGGTCATAATGTCTTATTACAGTGATAGAAAAGTAATAAAGGCAGACATGGGAAGAGATTTTCCACATATTTGCTATTTTGTACTAATTTAAAGACACATTGTCCCATAAGGTTTGGAAGCATTAAAGACGCAGTCAAGTCACCAGTCATGGGAAGGGGTCTGTCTTGCTACCACACTGTGATAATCAATCTTGATGTCAACTTAATGAGATTTAGAAACTCTATAGAAAAAAATCTTTAGGCAAGTCTCTGAGGGATTACCTCAATTGAGGTAGGAGACTCACTCTAAATATGGGAGCCACTATTTCCTGAGCTAGGGCCCTAGGACTGAATTGAAGAGAAAAGAACTTCACTGGAGGATCCATGTGACCAACTATTCTCTGTGCCTACCATGAGCCTACCTCAATAGAATATATATTTCCTGAAACTATAAGTCAAAAATAAACCCCTCTTTCCTTAAAATGCTTGTGTTGGATATTTCTTTTTAAATCACAACAATAAACGTAACTGCGACATAGACCTGTGGTTCTGGTTGTGTACAGATATTTACAGAACATATTTTTCTCATCTCTCTGCTGGCAGAAACTTAAAGTTCAATTGTTCCTAAGTGCTTAGTGAATATTATAGTATGTAGGATAATGTAAAAATTTAGAGTTTTAATTATATCTCAAAGTCTGAGTTAAGCTAATGACAATGTTTAGTGGTGTTTCATAGTTTGAGTTATCATATAAAATAAAATTTTGTTGTCTTAAACTGTGAATAATAAAATTTGGGTTATGCAGAATTTTTCATTAATGAATAATTAAGCATGAGCTGTCAAGGTAATGTTCCTTAAAGTATTTCTGAAAGGATCAATAAAGACATGATAGTATTTTTTCATAGTTCAGTTTGTTATAATTCAATACAGATAAGAATAACTAATCAAAACACAACTTTCTGGCTGGAAACAAGCTATTTAATAAAGTAAATGGCAAAGTCTTGGGATAAGGCTGGACTTGGTGGCACATACCTTTAATGTCAGCACTAGAGAGAATCTGAGTTCAAGGCCAGTCCACTCTATGTCGTGAACTCCAGGACAGCCAGGACTTCATAGAGACCCTTTGTCTCAAAACAACCAACCAAGCAACTAACCAACTAAACAACCAACCAACCAACCAACCAACCAACCAAATGAACAAATGTCTGAGGATATAGCTCAGTGTCAAAGCCCTTGCCTAGCAAGGGTGAGCCTAAGGTCGATCTTTAGTACTACAGAAATCATAAAATGTATTATCTTTATACTCCCTTGCAATTAAATGTTGGTATGTTCTAAAAGAAATGTTACAGGTGGGATTAAATTTAATCAAAAAATTACTTTATCTCCATTTTCTGTCCAAAATTAGAAACAAATATCACAGTACGTGACTTATTAAGCTGAGGGTGAGAATTACCAACAAGACAAACGCTAAGCGTGAATTAGTTGCTCTAGGATGGCCACGCACTGTGCCGGCACATTGTGAGATCGGTGATGCTCCTAGCCTGGAGGCCTCACAGCATTGCGCATTCTCCCAATGCTACACTAATTAGTGAGTGTCCTTATATCAACACTAGACTCCATTGCTCCACAGTTTAGATTTGGTTTCTTTGTATACGTTCGGCTTCTGACTAGATTCAAAACAGGCATCACTGAACAGCTCACTTGGTCGGTAGTAAAGAAAAGGGGAGGGGGAGTTACATGGGAAGATGATCCAAAGAAAGCAAATGGAATAGATTGGCACTGTTTTTCTCTACTGTGTTAGAGCAAACAGGTTA
The DNA here is from genome assembly GCF_011064425.1 of Rattus rattus. NCBI lineage: Eukaryota > Metazoa > Chordata > Mammalia > Rodentia > Muridae > Rattus > Rattus rattus. Next base: position 215,806,670 of record NC_046155.1, on the reverse strand, counting down.
GCGAGATGCATTCACCGGTTTGAGACTCATTTTTCTTGATGAAGTTGGTAAGATACAGTCCTAATAGGTATCTAGGTTGTGCTAAATATTTTATAGTTTTCAAAGAGTTTAATAATATGTCATTGAATTTGATTTTACCACAACCAACAAATAAGCCAGGACGTGTAGTGAGCGAGACAGAGAGAGAGAACGGGCACAGACAGAAGAGAGGGGAAAGATTTTGCTTGGAATGAACCTAGCTGCACTGAGCAAGGGACAGATAGTGTCCTCTAGCCGCTGGGCCTGAATTTGTCTTCTGTCAACTGCAGGTCCTAAGTGTCAGAGGTAGGCAAAAGATGGCAGCTCTGTGCAAAGAGTAGTTAGCTCACTCCAGGTCAATATCACGGCTTTTCAATGTAGATAAAAGTGTAAGGGGCAGAAACAATCACACTAGGAATGTTGTTCATTCTAGTTGGGGCTCTAAATAGGCTTTAAGTCTATTTAAATTGTGCATTTAGACTTACAAAGATCAACGGGTTGTCTGTATGACTCAAAGTCTTTCTGGAGATTCCTTCATGTCTGACATTAGCTAGAAACTGTTTCAAGAGATCTGCTGCCCTCCAAAATTCTGGTTTTTAGAGTTAGTGAAAACCTTCTAGACTTTTGCTTCTGAAGTGCAGTAGAGAAAAGTTGAGAGTCTGTTTGGCAGAGTGTTGTATACTCGGTTATGTAACATGCCTAATGACTATGCTTCTCTGACACATGCTGGGCGTGTTAGCATCTTTAGTAAGTGAGCAGTGTGTAGCATTTAGTGTAGGCATTTGAATGGTTAGTTTTATATGCCATCTTAACAAGGCTGCAGAATCATGAATCAAAGCTCAGTTCAGATACCCCAATGAGGTCTTACTTCTGTCATGGGAGTGGGCCTTCTGTAATCAGTTGAGGTGTGTGTGTGTGTGTGTGTGTGTGTGTGTGTGTGTGTGTGGTGTGTGTGTGTGTGGTGTATACAAAGGGTGCCTATTTACAATGGGTGTGCTGAGATTAAAGGTATGTGCCACCAAGTCCAGCCTTACCCCAAGACTCATTGTGGTTTGGAGTTGAGGAGGTGCCATGGGGAAGGCGGTGTTTTGCTCTGGAAGATGAACTGATTCATAATTACACAGAGTTTCCTTGAGAATGGTTCAAAAAGGTGTTCTGTCTTTTTCTGTTTTTACTCCATTGTGTTTTTAAAGGAAAGTAAGATGATCACTAGGGCGAGGAACGTGATACAGAACATCTGAGGTTCTATCACAAAGCCTGCAATGGGTACTTAGAACCCAAGGAAAACTTCATTGTGGTCCATTGCCCGGTGCTCAAGCTACAAGTTGAGAGTTCCCGCTGTTGACTATTTGCGAACCTCATTTCTCTAAAACAAATTATATCAGTTTTTGTTTGTTTGCTGGTTTTGATATATGTATGTATATATGTGAATAATTTGTGTGTGTGTTTCCATGTGTGAGTACCTGTGTTTGTGCACTTGTACATATGTGTGGAAACATGAGGTTGCAATCCAGTGTCTTTCTCAGCCACTCTCCTTCTGATTTATTGAATCAGGGCCTCTCACTGAACTTGAGTTATTCAGGATAGTCTAATTACCCAACTTGCCTTGGGGATGCCCTGTCTCTGCTTCCTGGGTGCTGGTATCACAGTCGACTGCTGCACCTTCCCAGGGTTTGTGAGGGTGCTGGGATCCATCTTAACAGTTCATAAGTTGGACACATTGGACAAAATATGCATAATGTTTCAAACATATGAGCTGTAGATGCTCACATCTTGTAAAAATGAATGAGAAATAGAAAAGGAAAATATTAAGCAAAAGGATGTGGAAATTCTGATTTGGGGATGTAGAACCAGGAATGTTTTTAAAATGAGAAAACTAAATCTTCAGTTGTTACTGGATTCAAAAAATAATTTTGACAGATGTAAAAGAAGGGCTTGTTTTTTTAAAAAGCAAGTAAACAGGCTTGTAGAGGGTGCATTTTCCTTTTGATAATTTCTCTTTTTCCTGCCACTGAAGTGTGGGAGGAGAGGCACATGTAGTTTGAGAATTCACAAGAACTTCTTATTACCAGATCAAAGCTCGTAAGTAACTTTCTACGTGGTCAACAAACTTAAGTCAAATGTAGAATGGAGTCTCAGGTCTCCTGGAACTTAATCCTTTTCTGTCAATTCATTCTCAGCTGGGATCCTGTGACTGTGTGGGGCCTTTAGGCTTTGGTCAGCCTCTCTTTAGTTCTTTCAACCACCATCCTTTTAGGTTTCATGTCAAAGACAAACACATAGGCTCTTTTCTGGACCTAAAGAAATCTAGAAAGAGTCCTCCAATATGTCCTCCACAGAACTCAGCTGCATAAGAACTAAGGGAATTTAGCAGGCCATTGTACTAGAGCAGTATCACAAAATAACTCAACGACAGCTAGTATTTGGGGAAGATTTATAAGGAGATCAAACCGTTCTCAATTGGCTATGGATATAGTAAAAAAAAATCTGTCCAATGTATTATTTTCTCCTAAGCACACGTGTATATCTAATTCACAAGTAAATGTGAAATCTGTGCTATTGTAAAAACAACCACAATTATTCAAAAAGCCATCTTGTATTGTCCAAATTCTATCAGCACTTAAATATAATTTTACCACATAAGTACTTATATATAGCTGAAAAAAGGCTTTGAAAAAAGGCTCATCAAAATCTCACTCTCTATGGAAATAAAGGAACCTTTAGAATATCTACAAAGAATTTAGTCACCAGATACATCTTGAGCAGCACCCAGGAACCCAGAAGGATTCTAGGCCCCAGGAATACAGGAAGAAACAAAACAGACAGAATGCCCAGTGGTGGTAGAATTTCTCTCGCTTTCTTGTCAAAGTCAGTCAGGCGATCTTCTAGAAAGTTCGCCTTTATAGTTGAACATCAAGTAAGAAAGCCACAAATCTGTTTTCATCCCTCTAGGCAGATAGACTCTTAGGTGTGTATCGAAATGGGCTGTGTCTCAGGAGGTCACATTAAACATGAATGTGACATGTTAATGGCATTGACGAAACGGTGGTTCTGTGAACTTGGAATACAGAGTGTGTGGCTTATTGTCCAGAAATATCAGAATTTAAGAGATATGATCTACGCCCGTTTCCAGATGTAGGCTAGGTCAAGTCCTGTCTAAGATCACGGACATAACTCATCTGCTGCTGGATAAGGAAAGGGAGAGAGGAAAAATCAGGGTGCTTTTAGTTGATGGTCATTTGGCTGAGTGGTGGAAGATTATCCCTAAGGCATGTTCCCAGAAGATTCAAAACATAAATAAAAAATGGCTTAAAAGTTTGAATGAAGGGACGTGAAAGCTACATATAGTCTGCTTATTGACTGGGAATCATAGACCAAAAGTGAAAGAGGACATCATTGCTCTCAAGTGTTTCTTATTCAGTCTGCTTTTGGGGCTTTAATCCTTACAATTTGTGTTCCTGATCGTTCTCTCTGCTCCCTCTTGTTAACTGTTACTATTTTCTAATTATTCTCAGAAGACCAGACGTTGACGGGGAGGAGATGGAGTTCCAGTTAAGCCAGGGCCACCCATGCTTAAGAAAGATAAGAATCTGGCCCCGTTGTCAAGATGTTCAGGAAGAGACTCATAAACTTCCCTTGTAACCTATGGTAATATTTAAAATCTCATTAAACTGGAGAAGTGAGGCTTGTGTTTAGCCCAAATTTCTGACTCTATTTAGGAAGACACAAAACAGCTAGCTCTTATTCATAACATAAAAACTAAATCACCTTTCTAGCTTTAAGCTGAATAGTCTTGGTTTCTCTAAACTTTTTTTATTATGGGATGTCTCAGAAATGTGCAAACGTAGAAGCACTGTAAGAAACAGCCCAGAGTCTAGCACTTGATGCAAAAATGTAAATATCACAAACATAATCAAATATTTCTATATTCTTCTTCTCTGAATAGTTTTTTTCTCTATTTCCAGTATGAACAACTTTTTTTTTCTCCATCTTTATTAAATTGGGTATTTCTTATTTACACTTCAGTTGTTATTCCCTTTCCCAGTTTCCAGGCCAACATCCCCTTAACCCCTCCCCCTCCCCTTCTATAGGGGTGTTCCCCTCCCCGTCCTCTCCCCATTACCGCCCTCCCCCCCAAACAATTCCATTCACTGGGGGTTCAGTCTTGGCAGGACCAAGGGCTTCCCCTTCCACTGGTGCTCTTACTAGGTTATTCATTGCTACCTATGCAGTTGGAGCTCAGGGTCAGTCTATGTATAGTCTTTGGGTAGTGGCTTAGTCCCTGGAAGCTCTGGTTGCTTGGCATTGTTGTTCATATGGGGTCTCAACCCCCTTCAAGCTCTTTCAGTCCTTTCTCCGATTCCTTCAACGGGGGTCCCGTTCTCAGTTCAGTGGTTTGCTGCTGGCATTCGCCTATGTATTTGCTGTATTCTGGGTGTGTCTCTCAGGAGAGATCTACATCCAATGAACAACTTTTCTAATTTCACATTGACCATATACACGTGTGGCTTTACCCTTACATGTGTGTGTGCTGAGCAATAAATAATGCAGTCGTTTCAAGTGCTTTCAGCCATTAGAAAACTGTACCACAGAGGCTACAGCAACAACTTAGTGGTTATCTCTGCTCTCACACAAAAAAATCCAGGTTTGATTTCCAGAGCCCACGTACCAGCCACCAGCCTTCTGCAACTCCAGGTTTAAAGGATGAGACACTCTTCTGGTCTTTTCAGGCACAACACACACACACGGGACACCTACACACAGGCAGACAAAATTACTCCTGTGCACAAAATGCAAATAAATAAATCCTCTTAAAAATTAGAGCGCAAGTATATTTCTCTGAAACTCACCTTTCTCTCCTCAATAAAGCGTTTTGGAGACATTTAACGACGAGTCAAGTTGCTCTCTAAACAAGGGAAACAATTCATGCGATCACATCTTTTATGTATAATTTCCAGTTACTTGATACTGCTCACGTTAGAGGGGAGAGGCTAGGAAATCAGAACTGAAAGGCGATAAACATTTGTCCTTTCTCGATTTAGTCTGGGAGTGACAGAGAGGAGTGATGACTGTGGCAGTCATGCCCAGCGACCTCTCAGTTTGGAAGGCACATTCTTTATGAATTTGCCTAACTATAGAAAATGTAAACACTGGGAAATGCTCAACAGTCTTGTAGTATTGACATTGGCATTGTGGCATCGCCTCAGCTGTCACTCTGAAGTTAGAGTTTGTATCTTAAGCTGAGTTTAACTCAGGGACAGAACACTTTTCTAGCATGAATGAAAAATTGGATTTGACTCTACTACTGGCGGAAAAGCATTCATCTTAAGACAATAAAGGGTCCCTATGCAGCAGCAATGTGGCAGTCAGAGAGGCTGAGGAAGAGCCATTTAATGTTGCATTTCTGACAAGCACTTGAGACATTGCTTGATCACACGAGATACATGGAGGCTAGAAAATCTTTTCAAATTAACAAGATAACCTGAAAGTGGAAGAGAAAAAGCTAGCAAAAAGAGTAAAGAGACTGGAAGAAGTAAGAGAGGTTGGCTGGGCTCTCTGCCCCTTCTCTCTCTTTCTCTTTGACTCTCTTCTCTCCCTGACCCCTTTCTCCTTCTCTCCCTTTCCCCTTCTTCTTCTCCTCCCCCTTCTCTTTCTCTGACTCTACTCCCTTCTCAACTCCCTTTCCCGTGCCCCCAAATAAACTATTCTGCACTATAAAAAAAAAAGAAAGAAAGGTTTGCTGGGAACGAAGTCCAGTATGTGCATGTGTGTACATGTATGTGTATGTGTGTACATGTATGTGCATACGTGTACATGCATGTGTATGTATGTGCAGTATGTGTATGTGTGTGCATGTATGTGTATGTATGTGCATGTTTGTGCATGTATGTGCATTTATATGTGCATTGTGCAAGTATCACAATGAAGCACATTAATATGTGTAATTCATATGTGGTGCTAGGGGATCACAATAGTATGGAAAAACATCAGAAATGATTGTTTGCTCTCCCAGCACAAATCAGTTCCTCTTAATTTTTGAACACATATCTAATTCTCTTGCTCTAAGTTTCTTTTTTATTATTCCCCGATAGACTGTTTCTGATGCAATCGTGATTGCAAAGAAAATGAAACGTGTTTGCTCCTTTTGGAAGATTATTCATTGTTTGTTCACATGTCCACTAGGTTTGGCCTTATAGTTTCATGTTCCTCAAAGACGCATGCTTTTTTAAATAACTTTTTGACCTGATTTACAAAGAGGATGAACAACTTCTACACGAAATTACTACCTTGCTTCTGGAAATATTTGTTCTAAGTTACAGGGATAGGATCAAACCAAAGTATATTTGAGTAAATTGGTACATTTGGAAGCATTTAGTCACGTAAGGACATTAAACTTGAACGAGGACTTGTCTCTGCCTTTTGGCCTCTTTGGCAGAGCATCACTGGTGAACAATGGCCCCACCCCACTTGTGAACAATGGCTCCATCCCACTTGTGAACAATGGCCCCACCCCACTTGTGAACAATGGCCCCACCCCACTTGTGAACAATGGCCCCACCCCACTTGTGAACAATGGTCCCACCCCACTTGTGAACAATGGCTCCGCCCATCCATGGCCAGGAGAAGAATCATGTTCACGTGTTTACATTACATCTGGGTTGTGAGCTACTCACAAAAAAACTTTATTTTGTGAATTTATATCAATTTCATAGAAACATTAAAAACAGATGTATGAGTTAAGGAAAGGCAAAATATGTAAATGCATCCATTAAATCAGCATAAACAAAAGAGGGACTTACTTTTTCCCTTTAATATCGCAAAAAAAACAGTCATTTTTACTCATTGACATAGAAATATACCCCCAAATAAGAACAAAAGTTATATATATATATATATATATATATATATATGTGTGTGTGTGTGTGTGTGTGTGTGTATATATTCTTATAAAATTTAAAGGTATTATTAGAAATATTATAACTAAACTGCTGAACTATATAGACACTTGGACCCCTAATGTAACCAGTATATTTCTGTTTTTCATCTTCTCCAGAACCAAAATGGAAATGCTTCTGGTATTGTCAGTCACGTTTCAAATGTTAGTTACACATATGTGTGTTTGTAAATATAATTTGTGTAGCTATGCAATAGACTTCCTAAGTGAATCTGTACCAAATGTGAAGTTGGAAAATGTTTGGGTTCTCCACCGTGACGTATTGATTTATTAGTTTGAGACTAGCATGTATGATAACATGATACATTTCACGGTGGCATTGTCATACATTATCTTTGTAGATCATTTTTCTGATTTTTTTTCTTCTAATGTTGGTCACAAATTCACATAGTCAAAGGATCTTGGAAATGAAAGAGTCCTTTAAGATTGGCTGTCTACTAATTAAATTTTCTCTTTAGTCATAATTTGGACAAGGCTTGGGTCACAGGTTTAAATAGCTATTTATGTGGCAGTTCAAAGAAGTTCTGGAGAGTGATATATTTCACTGTTGTCAACCATGAATTCTCTGTTTAGACATAGCCCATGTTTTAATTGGGCTATTTGTTTTCTTGATGTTCGATTTTTGGAATTCTTTAGATATGCTGGATAGTAGACCTCTATATAGTTGGCTATAGAGCTGGTAAATATATTTTTCCCATTCCGATGCCTGACTCTTTGTCTAAATGACGGTGTCCATTGCCATACAGAAGGTTTTAAGTCTCATGAGGTTCCATTTACTGTTGCTCTTGGTGTCTGCGCTGTTAGTGTTCTCTTCTGAGAGCTGTTTCCAGTGCCAATGAGTTCAAGACTATTCCCACTTTCTCTTCTATCAGATTTAGAGTATCTAGACTTACATTGATTATTTGATCCATTTGAAGTTAAGTTTAATGCGGGGTGATAATATGGACCTATTTGCATTCTTCTATATCCAGCCATCCAGTTTGACCACGATTATTTATTAAAGATGCTGTCTTTTTTCCAATGTATTTTTCTGGCATACACACACACACACACACACACACACACACACACACATATACATACACACACACATACAGATATCTATAGATGTATGGACTTATTTTAATGCCACTAATTCAATTCCATTGATCACCCACCATGACTGCTTTCAGGCCAATACCATGCTATATTTATTATGATTGCTCTGTAATACAATTTGAGACCGGAGGTGATTATATATCTAGCAGTTATTTCATTATCCAAGTTTTCTCTCTCTCTCTCTCTCTCTCTCTCTCTCTCTCTCTCTCTCTCTCTCTCTCTCTAGCTAGCTATCCTGGTGTTCTTTTGTGTTTCCGTGAAGCTGAAAATTGTTCTTTCAAATTCTGTGAAGAATCGTGCTGGGATTTTGATGGAGATTGCATTGACTGTACAGATTGGTTTTGGTAGGATGGTCATTTTTACCCCATTCATCCTATCAAGCCAAGAGCACTTGACTCATTTTTCATTCAATTTCCATGTTCAGTTTGTAAGCATTCTGTTTGTCTGTTTGTTTTTCTGTTCTTGTTGACACCCAGCTTTTATCCTTGGTAGTCAGATAAGATGAAAGGTATTATTTTAATTTTTTTATCTTGTATCTGACAAGACTTATTTTGTGTCCAAATATGTGGTCAATTTTTGGGAAAAATTACCCATGAGGTACAGAGAAAAAGCTATGTTCATTTGAGTATGAGTAAAATGCTCTGCAAATATCTGTTAAGTTCGTTCGATTTATGACATCACTCACTCCATCACTTCTGCTTAGTTTTTGCCCGAATGACCTGTTCGTTTGTGTGAGTGGGGTATTGACGTCACCCATTACCACTGTACGAGTGTCAATATGTGCTTTCACCTGTAGTGGTGTTTCCTTTATGAACATGAGTGCCCTTGTGTTTGCTACATAGATGCATAGCGCTGAGACCATTGATGTTAAGAGTTATCAATGAGCAGTGTTTATTGGTTCCTGTTATTTTGTTGTTGTGCTATGTGTAAATGACCCTCCTACCTTTGATTTTCAGATCTGAGGATATTTATTCCTTGTATTTTAAACTTGGCTGGATTTTCCCCAGGATCTTTGGTAGAGCTGGATTTGTAGATAAAGATACTGCTTAAATATAGTCTTATTATGGAATGTCTTTCTCTTTCTGCTATGATTGACAGTTTTTCTGGATACAGTAGTCTAGGCTGGCACCTGTTGTCTCTTAGAGTCTGTAGGACATCTGCCTGGGCCCTTCTGGCTTTTACAGTTCCATTGAGAAGCCAGGTGTTGTTCTAATACATCTGTCCTTATGTCACTGTCCCCCTTCCCCTTGTGGCTTTTAATGTTCCTAGTTCTGAATGTTTAGTGTTTTTGTTCTTTTCTGGTCTACTATATTTGGTGTTCTGTGTGTTTCTTGTACCTTGATAAGCATCTTCTTCTTTAGGTTAGGGAAATTTTCATCTATGATGTTGTTGAAAATATTTTCTGTGCCTTTGACCTAGGTTTCTTTTCCTTCCTCTATTCTTATCACTGGTAGTTTTGGTCTTCTGCATAATGTCCAAGATTTCCCGAATGTTCTTCTGTATTTGGATATTTTTATTTAATATTTTCTTTGGCTGAGGAATCCATTTCTTTAGTCTTCAGTGAATCAGACTCTCTCTTCCATCTCTTGTATTCTGTTAGTGAGCCTTGCCTCTGAGGTTGCCATTCATAGTCCTAAAATTTTCACTTCCAGTTTTCTCACAGTTTGGGTTTTCTTTGGTGATTTCTATTTCTACTTTCATGTCCTAAAGTGTTTTCTTCGTTTCTTTCCATTTTTTGTTTGCGTCTTCACAGATTTCACTAATAAATATTTTTAAGGTCCTTGAACACATTTATGATAGCTATTTTGGAATCTTTGTCTTGTGTTTCAACTGTGTTGTATGTCTCGTGGTTTGCTGTAGTAGGTTTTCTGGTCTCTGGTGAAGACATATTGTCCTGGCTATTTTAAATTGTGTTTTTACACTAGCATCTAGGTGTCTGGGTTTGGGATGATTATAATTCTAGTGTTGATGTTTTTCTTGTCTTTGTTGGGTGGCTTTTCTGCTTTGTTTTGTTTGTTTGTTTGTTTTTTTGGTTTCTGTTGTCTTCTCGGGATCTTAGGAGACCGTGTTCACTGTGGGTCACCTGGTAGGGAGAGCTTCTGAGTCTCTGACAGGTGTGGACACTGTGCGGCCAGGGCAGGCAATGCTTCTAGGGATTGGGAGCTAACAGGAAGAAGGGAGATGGGCTAGAAGGACTGGGAGCTGAGAGGGCACATGGAAGGAAGGAAAGCTGGACGAGGATCTGTGGCATCCTCAGACAAGGAAGGGAGAGAGTGAACACAGGTTCCTGCAGGTAGGCTGCTGTAGGGCTGGGGTGAGGCAGGGAAACGGAAAATGGTGGACAGTAAGCCGAGTGAAAATTGTATGATTCCCAAGAAGAGAGGCCAGAGGGTATCCAGGGAGAGTGACTCTGGGTGTTGGAGACTGAGACAAAGGGGGAGAGTGAGGGAGGAGGACTGTAGGAAAAGACCTGAATAGCTCTCTGGGAATTAGGGCAGAGAGGAAACAGGGGCCTCGGCAGGTGGTCTGCTACAAAGCTGGGGAAAGGACTAGGGAATTCGAATTGGGGACAGGAAGGAGAGTAAAGGCCACCTACCTAACTCCCTGGCCAGCAGAGCCATCGAGTTTCCAGAGTTTGTTCTCTTTTTGCTTTGAAGAAAAAATCCTCATCACCTGCTGGTTTAAAAAAAAAAAAGAGTACATGAGAAAATGTGTTTTGAGACAGCGCATTTCAAACGCCCCCTTTGTGGTTTTAACTCTAGAAATTTCATGGTATTTTCCATTTACATCTTTGGTTTCTCTTATAGATGAATGAAATTTCCCCACCTTCGTTTTTCGTTACCACTGGCCAAACATGAGCACCACCTGGTGAACGAATCACACTGGGCGTGCCTCCGAGTCTACGTGATTGCTGTGTTTGTTTACACGCTTCCTTTGAGGACTGTACCCCGTCTGCCTATGGCAACAAGAGGCCTCACTTTGGATTCGGTTCCTGTTGTTTATTTGATCAAAGAACATTCAGCTTAGTCTTTGTGAAGCAAGCTACAGCACTTGGTGAACTGATTTATGTGAATAAAAAAGTTTGTGCACAGCCTAAACGGGTGCAAGATAGTTATTTTTTATTAAACCAGTAAAAATTAACATTCCATACAACTTGGCTTAGCTTAAATCCTTCTGAGTCTGCTTGCTAGCTTTTCTAACATAAGGCCTTACCCAAAGAGAAATCCTTGCATTTCCATGAGAGCAAGCAATTGTATAAAAGGGATGAAAAACTGGTTTTCAAGCATAAGCTTCCTACTTTGACCCATTTTGAATGTCTCTGCTTATCCTGAGGAATGAATGGTGTAAGAGGATGCTTCCCTGCCTCCCCAGAAATGAGAAACACTCCTGTAGCCTCATGTTACAGAGCAACTAGTGAAGCTTTCCAGTCTAAAAATAGGGATGGCATAAACAGTTTTCTCATGTGTTCCGTGTTCTTAGATTAAAGGTTGATACCTTCCACTTCACCTTAGAGTAGATGCCAGCCCAACTTGCTGACACACTATAGGATCTTTACCGGTCTGTGTTCGGAACTCAGGTCCTTTCCGCAAACCCCTTTCCTTGTTGGTTAGTCAACTGCTCTTGGGGTCGTAGACTCGATTGTGTATGAATCATATCAGAATTACTGAAGCCCTTTACCGGGGCATACTATTTTGATATGGGGACCTTTAAGTAGTTAAGTTAAAATAAGAGTCAAGATTCAATCTTACCAATATTCTTATAAAAGGAAAATGTTAAGACATGCAAACTATACACATCAGTGACCCCTGTGAACACTGGGATAGACCATGTGTGAACAAAGGCAGTTACAGCCATGTATACATCAAGAAGAGAAGCCTTAGGAAAAATCCATTCTGTAAACACTTTAATCTTCATTTCCAGCTTCCAAGTGTGAAAAAAAAAACCGCATCATGTCTGCTGTCCACTATCTTCAGTGTCTTTGTTTTAAAAAGAAGGGAGTTTTTCACAACCCCAGCTCTGCCAGCGGGATTGGAAGAGAAATGTGGCAGTTTCTATCTTGACTGTCAAGATGTAGTAGTCACCACTTGGGGCAGGATGGAGTTTACTCTCGTCAAGCGATATGAGGACTGGATAAATGGATTCTGGGGGAAAACAATGTTCTTGAACATAGAGAAATGGAGGATGGATGTTCTCTTATTCTAATGTTCTATTGTGGAGCGAGCAGTGCCGACCACAGATGTGTGTCTCACTTGTTAAACAGACCAGCAGTACCTTCCTCACAGCGTACTGATTCCTCCTCTGAAATCCCCTCCGTCTTTCAAAACCTTGAAGCTTGACCTATGGTTCCTTTCTTGTTATCTTCAATGCATTGACCACAACTTGCTTCCCTAGGAGATAGCCCAAGCCCAGCGATTGATGCTTGCCTCTGAAGAAGCAGGCATGGGGACAGTAGTTTTTGTACTATTTGTGGAACGGAGACCTCTCAAGAAATGTGATTGCAGATATTTAAGTGGAAACATGTTATTTTCAGTGTTGGGTATCATACTCAGTGCCTTACAGGCGAGGAACAAGCCCTCTACCACTAAACTATTCCCCAAGCCAAATACTGACACGTAATGTGTGCACTTGAGATTTGGGTAAGCGCTGTGATCCATCCTGCATTAGGAGATTGCGTATCTTTAAGGTGGATGGCATTAACACAGCCAATACCAGCCGCTACCTTAGTTTGTGTTTGAGGCATTTTAAAAAATGTTCCAGGTAGCCGGATTCTCAGTATCTTCCAAAGAAAAGAATATCTTTTTTAAAGATTTATCCCAAGAAAGATGTGGAGTCGCAAGCTTTGAAGAAATGTGAAGTACATTTTTATTATTATAAGATCCTGAAGAAAATGAGCTACTTAAAAGGTTTGGGTTTGGAAAGACCTCTAGCAAAGCAGGACTTAGGAAAACTGCATTTCCTCTGCCTCCGTTCCAAAGACAGTTATACATTGTTTCAGGTACAATATTTAATTCATACACACACACACACACACACACACACACACACACACACACACACGCTTATTAACTTCAAAAACTAAATGACTCAAATTATATCTGATATATACCTGAGGGTTTCTGACTATCAAAGCATTTGGAATTTAATCTTACTGTCTGATGTACACTTAAAAGAAGTCGTAAGATAAGACTAGATTACAAGAGTTATTCTGAAAAAGATCACCTGGTGTTTCAGTCATTCATTTAAAAAAAAAATCAAAGCACAAACAAACAAGATTATGAAACCATAAGCCCAAACCCAGATCCACAAACACCCTTACTTTGTCATTATGTCGAGCCTTCACAGGTTACACACGACCCATTTTGTCGGTGCACACACTGGTAACAAACACCTTCTGAGAAGAGGAGAGAGACACAGACTGCATTTGTGTTTCAGTTCTTTTTTTCTCCCTCAGTCTCTCCACCATTTGTCTTACTAAAGTTGAACAATGCACGTGGGCATGTGCACATGTACACATACACACACACACACACACACACACACACACACACACACAATGGTGCTCAGAAAGAGCATGGCCTTTGAGTCAGAAATTTGAGAACTGAGAAAATATGTGGAAACACATGTCCCATTACACTGACTAGCAGTATAAAATTTACACACACACACACACACACACACACACACACACACACACCTTTTAATCTAAGTTTCTTTACCACAACATGTTCTTTTACCAACCTGCTGCTGCAAAATTATAAAAACAATGTCTTTTATTCTGCACCAGGTCCAGCACCACAGTGCCCCAAGATATCTGGTAGAAATCTCAGTCAGCAAAGCCTCTCACCCACTTTGTTCCATCCCATATCACACTGCTGATGGCCTCTCTCTCTGAGCCCGGCAACAATCTCTCTACCCATCCAGTTCCCAAGGCAGGTTGCCACCATGCCAGAAATATACATCTCAATTCCGTGGTGGCCTAGCGTCTTGGCTGCCA